>NW_026707270.1:0-31015 GCF_902713425.1 Acipenser ruthenus | reverse complement strand
TGTGTGGTCTCAGTGTTTGTGTGTAAGTATATGTGTGTCTCTGGGTGTTTGTATAGGGTTGGGGTTGGGGTCGGGTCGCTCTGTACCTGGGCGCTGCTGTTTCGGGACAGTGCTTTGTAGATCTCAGGGGGTGTTTGTATAGGGTCGGGGTCGGGTCGCTCTGTACCTGGGCGCTGCTGTTTCGGGACAGTGCTTTGTAGATCTCAGGGGGTGTTTGTATAGGGTCGGGGTCGGGTCGCTCTGTACCCGGGCGCTGCTGTTTCGGGACAGTGCTTTGTAGATCTCAGGGGGTGTTTGTATAGGGTCGGGGTCAGGTCGCTCTGTACCTGGGCGCTGCTGTTTCGGGACAGTGCTTTGTAGATCTCAGGGGGTGTTTGTATAGGGTCGGGGTCGGGTCGCTCTGTACCTGGGCGCTGCTGTTTCGGGACAGTGCTTTGTAGATCTCAGGGGGTGTTTGTATAGGGTCGGGGTCGGGTCGCTCTGTACCTGGGCGCTGCTGTTTCGGGACAGTGCTTTGTAGATCTCAGGGGGTGTTTGTATAGGGTTGGGGTCGGGTCGCTCTGTACCCGGGCGCTGCTGTTTCGGGACAGTGCTTTGTAGATCTCAGGGGGTGTTTGTATAGGGTTGGGGTCGGGTCGCTCTGTACCCGGGCGCTGCTGTTTCGGGACAGTGCTTTGTAGATCTCAGGGGGTGTTTGTATAGGGTCGGGGTCGGGTCGCTCTGTACCTGGGCGCTGCTGTTTCGGGACAGTGCTTTGTAGATCTCAGGGGGTGTTTGTATAGGGTCGGGGTCGGGTCGCTCTGTACCTGGGCGCTGCTGTTTCGGGACAGTGCTTTGTAGATCTCAGGGGGTGTTTGTATAGGGTCGGGGTCGGGTCGCTCTGTACCTGGGCGCTGCTGTTTCGGGACAGTGCTTTGTAGATCTCAGGGGGTGTTTGTATAGGGTCGGGGTCGGGTCGCTCTGTACCTGGGCGCTGCTGTTTCGGGACAGTGCTTTGTAGATCTCAGGGGGTGTTTGTATAGGGTTGGGGTCGGGTCGCTCTGTACCCGGGCGCTGCTGTTTCGGGACAGTGCTTTGTAGATCTCAGGGGGTGGTGTTTGTATAGGGTCGGGGTCGGGTCGCTCTGTACCTGGGCGCTGCTGTTTCGGGACAGTGCTTTGTAGATCTCAGGGGGTGTTTGTATAGGGTCGGGGTCGGGTCGCTCTGTACCTGGGCGCTGCTGTTTCGGGACAGTGCTTTGTAGATCTCAGGGGGTGTTTGTATAGGGTCGGGGTCGGGTCGCTCTGTACCTGGGCGCTGCTGTTTCGGGACAGTGCTTTGTAGATCTCGGGGGGTGTTTGTATAGGGTCGGGGTCGGGTCGCTCTGTACCTGGGCGCTGCTGTTTCGGGACAGTGCTTTGTAGATCTCAGGGGGTGTTTGTATAGGGTCGGGGTCGGGTCGCTCTGTACCTGGGCGCTGCTGTTTCGGGACAGTGCTTTGTAGATCTCAGGGGGTGTTTGTATAGGGTCGGGGTCGGGTCGCTCTGTACCTGGGCGCTGCTGTTTCGGGACAGTGCTTTGTAGATCTCAGGGGGTGTTTGTATAGGGTCGGGGTCGGGTCGCTCTGTACCTGGGCGCTGCTGTTTCGGGACAGTGCTTTGTAGATCTCGGGGGGTGTTTGTATAGGGTCGGGGTCGGGTCGCTCTGTACCTGGGCGCTGCTGTTTCGGGACAGTGCTTTGTAGATCTCAGGGGGTGTTTGTATAGGGTCGGGGTCGGGTCGCTCTGTACCCGGGCGCTGCTGTTTCGGGACAGTGCTTTGTAGATCTCAGGGGGTGTTTGTATAGGGTCGGGGTCGGGTCGCTCTGTACCCGGGCGCTGCTGTTTCGGGACAGTGCTTTGTAGATCTCAGGGGGTGTTTGTATAGGGTCGGGGTCGGGTCGCTGTGTACCTGGGCGCTGCTGTTTCGGGACAGTGCTTTGTAGATCTCAGGGGGTGTTTGTATAGGGTCGGGGTCGGGTCGCTCTGTACCTGGGCGCTGCTGTTTCGGGACAGTGCTTTGTAGATCTCATCGATGTTCGTCGCCACGGATTCGAAGCAGGCGTTGAAGCGGTCAAAGCGCTCCTTCTTGATCTGCTCAAACGCCTGCTTGGCTTTCTTAGCGCGTTTACGAGCCGCTTCAAACTCTGAGAGGGGGGCAGGGGGAGGGGGAGAGGGGGGCAGGGGGAGAGGGAGGCAGAGGGGGTGACATTAGCACACTCCCTCGGTACAAGAACGCACACATTTTCAGATGACAAAAAAAATTAAATAAAAATAAAACAAAACGGTGAACCCCAAAGGGTGTCTTCCATGATCTCCCAGTCCCGCCCCCTCTCCCCCGGCCCCGCCCCCTCTCCCCCGGCCCCGCCCCCTCTCTCACCATCGCTGGTCTCCTGGAACTTGTCCCGCACGCTCTCCAGTTTCTCCACGGCCTTCATGTTGGGGGCGGAGATCCTCTGCAGGATGCTCTGATGCTCGTTCAGCTTCTGTTGCAGGGCGTGCATCTCCATCCTGATCTCATCATCCGACTGGGCATCCTGAGAGAGGGAGGGAGAAGAGAGGAGAGAGAGAGAGAGAGAGAGAGAGAGGGAGGGAGGGAGGGAGGGAGGGAGGGAGAGGGGGGAGGGAGAGGGAAGGAGGGAGAGACAGAGGGAGGGAGAGAGAGAGGGAGGGAGGGTGAGGGAGAGCGAGGGAGGGAGAGAGGGAGAGGGAGGGAGGGAGGGAGAGGGAGAGGGAGGGAGGGAGGGAGAGAGAGACAGACAGAGAGATTAAAAACATGGTTGGGGTTGGGTCACCTTGTACCCACAGTACCAACACAGGTACATCTCAATAGCGCAGCACTAATACGTGAGACCCCCCCCCCCTTCAGTAGAATACAATCAATTACTGTACGTCCGAGAATCAGTTACAGTACACCCATGCTTTGCCAACATGTTGACTCGGAGGTCTGCTTGCATGGATGCAGTTTGTCGTGGTGTATATGAGCCCCACCCCTCTCTTACCCGCAGGTCCTCTGTCAGGTCGCTGTAATCAATCTCGATCAACGCTTCCTTCGCAAGGAGGCTGCTGGAGGCCTTCTGAGAACTGCTGACTGCCTCCTCCTGAGGGGGAGGGAAGATTGTGTGAGTGTCAGGCCTCAGTTTCACTCTGTTGTGTGTCTCTCTCTCTCTCTTCCTTCTCCTGGCTGATGTCCTCCACGCTCCCTCAGGGTCAGTGTGTGTCTCTCTCGGTGTGTGTGTGTGTGTGCGTCTCTCTCCCTCTCTCTCTCTCTCTACCTCCTCTTGGCTGATGTCCTCCATGCTCCCTGACCTCAGGGTCAGTGTGTATCTCTCTCAGTGTGTATCTCTCTCTCTCTCTCCTCTCTTGGCTGATGTCCTCCATGCTCCCTGACCTCAGGGTCAGTGTGTATCTCTCTCTCTCTCTCAGTACCTCCTCTTGGCTGATGTCCTCCATGCTCCCTGACCTCAGGGTCAGTGTGTATCTCTCTCAGTGTGTATCTCTCTCTCTCTCTCTCTCCTCTCTTGGCTGATGTCCTCCATGCTCCCTGACCTCAGGGTCAGTGTGTATCTCTCTCTCTCTCTCTCTCTCTCCTCTCTTGGCTGATGTCCTCCGTGCTCCCTGACCTCAGGGTCAGTGTGTATCTCTCTCTCTCTCTCTCTCTCTCTCTCTCTCTCTCTCTCTCTCTCTCTCCTCTCTTGGCTGATGTCCTCCATGCTCCCTGACCTCAGGGTCAGTGTGTATCTCTCTCTCTCTCTCTCTCAGTACCTCCTCTTGGCTGATGTCCTCCATGCTCCCTGACCTCAGGGTCAGTGTGTATCTCTCTTGTGTGTGTGTATCTCTCTCTCTCTCCCTCTCTCTCAGTACCTCCTCTTGGCTGATGTCCTCCATGCTCCCGGACCGCAGGGGCAGTTTGATGTCCTGCATCTTGCAGGCCTGCAGCAGGTTGTGTCGGTCACTGCGTTTCTGCTCCAGCTTCGTCTCGATCGCAGTCACCTCCTTCTGCAGGTGAGTCATCTCCCTGAGAGAGGAGAGAGGGGGAGATTGAAAACGCGTGCGGCTCTATCAGTGTGCGTCTCAGTGTTAGGGTGTGCCTCAGTTCTCTGTGAGTGACTGTGTGTCCGTGCGTGCGTCTGTCCCAGCGTCTCACTGTATCTGTCTCGGTGTGTCTCAGTATGCCTCAGTGTCTGTCTCAGCGTGTATCTCGGTGTATCAGTGTGGCTCTCAGTGAATCTCACTTGTTGGCTCCCCCCAGCTTCTTCCTGATCTCCTCCATCTCGTGGTTCTTGTCGTTCACCTCCGATTTCTTGGTCAGGTGCTGATTCTTCAGATCCTGCAGCTGAGCCATCGTCTCATCAATGATCTTCATGTGTCTCTGCTCCTCCTGTAGGAATACAAACACAAGAGTGAGAGAGATTACTACACAGAGCCAGCTGTAACACACACACACACACACACACACACAAACACACACACACACACACACACACACACACACACACACAGATTCCTACACAGAGCTAGCTGTAACACACACACACACACACACACACACACAGATTACTACACAGAGCCAGCTGTAACACACACACATACAGATTCCTACACAGAGCTAGCTGTAACACACACACACACATACACACAGATTCCTACACAGAGCTAGCTGTAACACACACACACACACACACACTCACACACACACAGAGCTAGCTGTACCTTCTTCATCTTCTCGATCTCGCTCTCGTCCTTCTTCACGGTCTGCTCCCACATCTGCACCTTCTCCTGGTCCTCCTTCAGCTGGTTCCGCTCGTAGTCCAGCTGGATCCCCAGCCGGGTCTTCTGGTTCTCAAACTCCAGCCTGGGAGAAGGGAGGAAGAGGTCCGTTTCACGCACCAGCGCTAAACCAAGTTCAGCACTGCCGAAGAACTAACTCTCTCTCACTCACCGTTTCTTGGCGATCTCGTTCTGTCTCTTCACTTTCTCCTCCTCGAACTCTCGGATGTTGCGCACTCCGATCTCCTCGCAGAAATCCACAAACACCTCGTCCTCCACCTGAGAGAGGAGAGGAGAGG
Organism: Acipenser ruthenus; assembly: GCF_902713425.1. Taxonomy (NCBI): domain Eukaryota; kingdom Metazoa; phylum Chordata; class Actinopteri; order Acipenseriformes; family Acipenseridae; genus Acipenser; species Acipenser ruthenus. Next base: position 25,929 of record NW_026707270.1, on the reverse strand, counting down.
AGAGGGAGGGAGGGAGGGAGGAGAGGTGGAGGAGGGGGAAAGGAGAGAGGAGAGGGAGGTGGAGGAGGGGAGAGGGGAGAGAGGAGAGAGGAGAGGGGAGAGAGGAGAGAGGAGAGGGAGGTGGAGGAGAGGTGGAGGAGGGGAGGAGAAGAGAGGGAGGAGAGGAGAGAGGGAGGAGAGGACAGGGGAGAGGAGAGGGAGGTGGAGGAGAGGAGAGGGGAGGGAGGAGGGGAGAGGAGAGAGGAGAGGGAGGTGGAGGAGAGGGGAGAGGAGAGGGGAGGAGGGAGGAGAGGGAAGGGGAGAGGAGGGGAGAGGAGAGGAGAGGGGAGGGGAGAGGAGAGGAGAGGAGGGGAGAGGAGAGGGAGGGAGGAGAGGTGGAGGAGGGGAGGAGGAGAGAGGGAGGAGAGGAGAGAGGGAGGAGAGGACAGGGGAGAGGAGAGGGGTGAGGAGAGAGATGTAACGATTAGAATCACACAAAATCCAAGTCACATTTCACCTGTCAAATAATTTTATACAGCAATACTAAAAAAAGACGAATACCATTCACTAACACCTATAACTATGAAACACTTAATGGTGGCGTACGAGGCAATGCTATAAATAAACTTTATAAATTCAATGGCAAACGTTTCCACTAGAAGTCTTTCTCAGCGTCTTCAATAGAAACACTGAAAGAAACTTCGTACATTCAACGGCAAACGTTTCCACTAGAAGTCTTTCTCAGTGCATTTGAATTGAATGGCAGTGTTTCCACTAGAAGTCTCTCTCAGTGCATTTGAATTGAATGGCAGTGTCTCCACTGGAAGTCTCTCTCAGTGCATTTGAATTGAATGGCAGTGTCTCCACTGGAAGTCTCTCTCAGCCTCACCAGGTTCATGCGATCTCGCAGCTCTTTCATCTCCTTCTCTCTCGACTGGACGATTCTCTTGATGTCGTTGATTCGCGGCCCGAAGTTTGCCAGCTCGCTCTCCAGCTTCGACTTCTCCTAAAGAAAAAAACAAAACAAAACACCAGTCAGACACAGAGCCGTGCAGAGTCTCAGTGCGTGCGTGCGTGGGTGCGTGGGTTAGTCTCAGCGTACCTGCATGTTGAGTGACAGGTGCCGGGTCTTGGTTTGCTCCAGGTCGCTCTGAGAGTACTTCAGTCTCATCTGCAGCCCGTGAGCCTGTGATTGGACCTGCCGAAGCTCCGCCTCCTTGCGTTTGGCCTTCATCTGCTCCTGTGGGCAGAGCAACAACAACAGGGGTCAGGGGTGAGTCTTAACAGAGAGGTCTGTCAAAGATCTAGCTGTGTGAACAGCGCTGGTCTGCTCCAGTACCTTCAGCTCCTCCGTGAGTTTCTCTTTCTTGTCCTTCAGCTTGTCGACAGCTTTCTCGTCCCAGCGCCGCGCCTTGGCCTTCAGGTCGCTGGCTCCCCCCGAGATCACACCGGACTTCTGGAACAGAGTGCCGTCCAGAGCCACCGTCTGGAGGAGAGGGGGAGAGGGAGATGAGAATGAGAGAGTGAGAGAGAGAGGGGGGAGACAGAGAGAGAGAGAGAGAGAGGGGAGAGATGAGAGAGAGGAGAGAAAGATGAGGGGGAGAGAGAGATATGAGTGGGGAGACAGAGAGGGGGGAGACAGAGACAGACAGAGGGAGAGAGAGAGAGAGAGGGGGGAGAGATGAGAGAGGAGAGAAAGATGAGGGGGAGAGAGATATGAGGGGGGAGACAGAGAGGGGGGAGACAGAGACATAGAGAGAGGGAGAGAGATATGAGGGGGGAGACAGAGAGGGGGGAGACAGAGACATAGAGAGAGGGAGAGAGATATGAGGGGGGAGACAGAGAGGGGGGAGACAGAGACATAGAGAGAGGGAGAGAGAGAGAGGGGGGAGACAGAGACAGAGAGAGGGAGAGAGAGAGAGGGGGAGACAGAGACAGAGAGAGGGAGAGAGAGAGAGAAGGGGGAGAGATGAGAGAGGAGAGAAAGATGAGGGGGAGAAAGATATGAGGGGGAGAGAGAGCAGGGGGAGACAGACAGAGAGAGAGAGAGGGAGAGGGAGAAAGAGGGAGACAGATGAGAGAGAGGGGGGAGAAAGAGATGAGAGAGAGGATGACAGGAGTCTGTGTGTGTCGGCGTATCTAAGTGTGTGTCAGTGTGTCTCATTGTGTGTGTCTCAGCGTATCTCAGTGTGTGTGTGTCTCAGTGTATCTGTGTGTGTGTGCGCGAGCGTGGGTACCTTGTGGCGGTACGGGCCCCCGAATGCGATCCTGCGCGCGTCCTCCACGTTCTCACACACCAGCGCGTTCCCGCAGGCGTACTGCAGAGCCTTCTTAATGTGCGGGGGCTCGTAACGAATCACATCGATCACCAGCTTTGCCCCGCGCAACTCTCGCAGCTTCTCATCCGTGGGCTTCACCTGAGAGGAGGGGGGGGGGCGGGGGGGGAGAGAGGAGAGTCAATACAATTCACAATAATACAAATCACAGTGACAAGCACGCGCACACACACGCACGCGCACACACACACCTCCAGGTAGTCCAGTGGCAGGAATGTCTCGGGCTCTCCTCGCTGCTCCTTGATGTACTGGATGCAGTCTCTGCCGGTCTTCTCAGAGTCCACGATGATGGCGTCCATGTTCTTGCCCAGCACCTTGGTCACTGCGATCTGGAACTTCTTCTGAGTGGGCTGGCAGAGATCGATGAGACGCCCGTACTGGAGAGAGGGAGAGGGGGAGTGAGCGGGAGAGAGGGGGAGACACAAATTAAACTGCGAATGACAGAGAGGGAAGGAGAGGAGAGAGGAGGGAGAGAGGAGAGGAGAGGAGAGGGGAGTGAGGGAGGGATGGGGAGAGGGAGGGATAGGGAGGGGAGGGATAGGGAGGGAGGAATGGGGAGGGAGGGGAGGGAGGGGAGGGATAGGGAGGGAGGGGAGGGGAGGGGAGGGAGGGAGGGGAGGGGAGGGGAGGGAGAGAGGAGGAGAGGAGACAGGAGAGGGGAGTGTGAGGGAGGGATGGGGAGAGGGAGGGACAGGGAGGGAGGGATAGGGAGGGAGGGGAGGGGAGGGAGGATGGGGAGGGAAGGGATAGGGAGGGAGGGGGAGGGAGAGAGGAGGAGAGGAGACAGGAGAGGGGAGGGGAGTGTGAGGGAGGGATGGGGAGAGGGAGGGGAGGGGAGGGGAGGGAGGATGGGGAGGGAAGGGATAGGGAGGGAGGATGGGGAGGGGAGGGATGGAGGGAGGGATGAGGAGTGTGAGGGAGGGTCAGGGTCAGGGTGTTGTTCTCACCACGGAGCCCGGGGTACAGCCTCTTGATGCTCTCCATGATCTCGGCTTTGCGTTGCTGGCGGCTGCTCTCCTGTCTGTCGAGGCGAGCGTCTCCCAGCTGCTCCATCACCTGGTTCAGCTCCGAGTTGATCTCGTCGATGCGTCTCTTCGCCTGCTCCACCTCCTCCGTCAGGGAGCCCTCCTGCTGCACCTGCTCCTCCAGGGACTGCCTGCGGGGGGGGGGGGGACGGGACAGCAGGAGGTTATATATATATATAAATATATCACACACAGGCAGAGAAGAGACAGGAGAGAGGGAGAGCAATTTAGATAAGACAGGGGAGAGGGGGAGAGAGATGTAATCAGTTTATACACACATAGACAGAGAGAGAGAGAGAGAGAGAGACACAAACAGACAGAGGCACACACACATGCATACATAGAGACACAGACAGACACACAGGGAAACAGAGAGACACACACGCAAACACAGAGACAGATAGACAGACACACACAGAGGGAGACAGACAGACAGACAGACAGACAGTCTCTCTCTCTCTCTCTCTCTCAGGAGTACCTGCTGGTGCTGATGTAATCCTCCAGCTTCTCAATCCTCTTCTGGTTCTCCTCAATCTCACGCAGCTTCTGCTTGATTTTGGCCTGAAGGTGAAAACAAAACAACCAAAAACAAACTAAATAAATCCAAAACAAGTCGGAGCCTGTGAGAGATCAGAACCCCAGTCACAGGATTCAATAGAGGGCGACCTGTCGCGACACACAGCTGCGGACAAGTCATTCTGCGTCACCTAGAATTTTAGAATTGAGACCAAAAAAACAATTTAAAAAAAAAACGATAGGAACGTAACTTAGATCCCTGACACCTGCAAACTGATATCGCCAAAAAAAAATAATAAAGTCAGCCAGAAGGAAGCCATAATAGTAGCACAGTAGTATTTCATGTTAGATTTTGAAACGTCACATTTTTCAGTTTTCCGTGAAGTATCTGGAAAACTCCAAAGCGCTGGTGTGCAATTCAATATGTTCACATTATTCAGCAGCTTTCATTTGACTTTGGGAAGCAGAATTAGTTATTTCTATACAAGATGATGCCAAACTTTTGGCCAGAGCTGTGCAGGAGCAGTAAATATACAACACAAGGCAGTGACTGCACTACACAGAGACTGCACACGGCTCTCCACTGCTTTCTGTGGAGGTCGGCTGTTCTCTTAATGCTCAATAATGGAACTGCAATGCATGGCTGAGAAAACGAGTCTAATTAATTAATTCATTAATACCCGCTGCTCGTTTCCAATGGCTTCTAATTATTAATGAGTCATTTAGTCGAGGCTTTTATCCAAAATGACTTGCAGAGACTAGGGGGGGTGAACTCTGCATCATCAACTGCTGCTGCTGCTGCTGCAGAGTCACTTCCAATAGGAGCTCGTTTGTTTGACGTCTCATCCGAAGGACGGAGCACAAGGAGGTTCAGTGACTTGCTCAGGGTCTCACACACACACACAGTGGCTGAGCCGGGATCTGAACCTCCTGGTACCCAGACCCTTTTCTCAAACTGCTGGACCCCCGAGCCTCCGATAACGACTGAATGGATTTGTACCCGCTGACGGTCTCCCTACCTCCGTCTCGATCTTCTTCCTCTCCTCCAGGTCCAGTCGGTCCTGGTCCGCTTTCTGGTCCCGGTTGAACTTCTCCAGTTCCTGAGCCAGCGTGGCGGCCCGCTTGCTGGCCTCCTCCTTCAGACGATGGTACTGCTTCACCTGCCGGGCAAACACAGCGTGGGGTTCACGGCAACTCTCTAGAACCAATTCCTGTCTCGTCTCACTTTCCCTCTCCCCTCCCTCTCTCTCCCCTCTCCTCCAGTGTGAGGTCCTGCCCCTGGCTCTGTGCCTCCTCTCCCATCTCACCTGGTTCTCCTCCAGTGTGAGGTCCTGCCCCTGGCTCTGTGCCTCCTCTCCCCTCTCACCTGGTTCTCCTCCAGTGTGAGGTCCTGCCCCTGGCTCTGTGCCTCCTCTCCCCTCTCACCTGGTTCTCCTCCAGTGTGAGGTCCTGCCCCTGGCTCTGTGCCTCCTCTCCCATCTCACCTGGTTCTCCTCCAGTGTGAGGTCCTGCCCCTGGCTCTGTGCCTCCTCTCCCCTCTCACCTGGTTCTCCTCCAGTGTGAGGTCCTGCCCCTGGCTCTGTGCCTCCTCTCCCCTCTCACCTGGTTCTCCTCCAGTGTGAGGTCCTGCCCCTGGCTCTGTGCCTCCTCTCCCCTCTCACCTGGTTCTCCTCCAGTGTGAGGTCCTGCCCCTGGCTCTGTGCCTCCTCTCCCATCTCACCTGGTTCTCCTCCAGTGTGAGGTCCTGCCCCTGGCTCTGTGCCTCATCTCCCATCTCACCTGGTTCTCCTCCAGTGTGAGGTCCTGCCCCTGGCTCTGTGCCTCCTCTCCCATCTCACCTGGTTCTCCTCCAGTGTGAGGTCCTGCCCCTGGCTCTGTGCCTCCTCTCCCATCTCACCTGGTTCTCCTCCAGTGTGAGGTCCTGCCCCTGTCTCTGTGTCTCCTCTCCCCTCCCTCTCACCTGGTTCTCCTCCAGTGTGAGGTCCTGCCCCTGGCTCTGTGCCTCCTCTCCCATCTCACCTGGTTCTCCTCCAGTGTGAGGTCCTGCCCCTGTCTCTGTGTCTCCTCTCCCCTCCCTCTCACCTGGTTCTCCTCCAGTGTGAGGTCCTGCCCCTGGCTCTGTGCCTCCTCTCCCATCTCACCTGGTTCTCCTCCAGTGTGAGGTCCTGCCCCTGGCTCTGTGTCTCCTCTCCCCTCCCTCTCACCTGGTTCTCCTCCAGTGTGAGGTCCTGCCCCTGGCTCTGTGCCTCCTCTCCCATCTCACCTGGTTCTCCTCCAGTGTGAGGTCCTGCCCCTGGCTCTGTGCCTCCTCCTCCATCCTCTCCTCGAACTCCTGCCTGCTGGTCTCCACGGCTCCCATCTCCTTGTCCAGCTCCTCCATGTCCCCGTTGCGTTTCTTGTACTGCTTCTGCGCGTTCTGCAGGGATTTCCGCGCTGCCTCCAGCTTCTTGATCTTGTGCGCCGTGTTCTCCTTCGCCTTGATGTACTGCGGTCGCTTCTGATTCAGCTCAGAGTCCTTCTCCCTGATTACAAGGAAAGAAACTCGATAAAGGAGGCTGTCAGTGACATCCACCCCCCCTCAAATCGCCACGGCTCAAAATCAAGAGGGCGCCACTGCCTGCTGCTCCCTCACCCCTACAGCTCTCATAATGATGATGAGGATTATTATTATTATTATTATTATTATTTATTTCTTAGCAGACGCCCTTATCCAGGGCGACTTACAATTGTTACAAGATATCACATTATTACATTCAATTACATTATTTTTTACACATTATTTTTACATACAATTCCCCATTTATACAGTTGGGTTTTTACTGGAGCAATCTAGGTAAAGTACCTTGCTCAAGGGTACAGCAGCAGTGTCCCCCCCACCTGGGATTGAACCCACGACCCTCCGGTCAAGAGTCCAGAGCCCTAAACCACTACTCCACACTGCTGCCCTTACAGCTGAGTGTAATTTTGATTATGATGATGTGATTTTTCTCTTCTCTTATAGATGACAATGATTATTATTATTAATATTTTCTCATTTGATCTCTTATAGATGATGATTATTATTATTATTATTATTATTATTATTATTATTATTATTATGATTATGACAATGATTATTATTATGATGATGATGATGATGCTGATGATGACTTCCTCACTTGATCTCTTTCTCCACAGTCTGCTGCTCCCTCATCATGCGGCCCAGCTCCTTCTTCTTGTCCTTCAGCTCCTCTTCCACCCGGTCCATTCTCTTGCGGTCCTTGTCGATCTCCTTGTTGCGCTGCGCCAGCTCCTTGGACATCTTCTCGATCTCGCACTCGTTGTGGTAGAGCTTGAAGAGCTGCATCTGCACGTGGGCCCGAACCAGCTCGTCCTTCAGACGCTGGTACCGCTCCGCCTGGAGAGGGGGAGAGAGGGGGGGGGGGAATGGGGTTAGAGAGGGAGGGGGAGAGAGGGGTTAGAGGGTGGAGAGAGAAGGGGGGAAGAGAGGGGGAGGGAGAGGGGTTAGAGAGGGAGGGGGAGAGAGGGGTTAGAGAGTGGAGAGAGAGGGGTAGGGAGAGGGGTTAGAGAGGGGGGAGAGAGAGGGGGATGGAGAGAGAGGGGGTTAGAGGAGGAGACAGAGAGGGAGGGTAGGAGAGAGAGAGGGGGAGAGGGAGGGAGGGGGAGACAGAGGGAGAGGGGGAGACAGAGGGAGAGAGGGTTAGAGGGGGGTACAGAGCCCTGGGGAGCCCCCAGCTCACCTCCTCCTTCTCCTGCTTGGCCTCCTTCCTCTCGGCCGCGATGTTCTTCTTGCGGTGGTAGTTGAACTGCGTGTCCTCCTCCGCTCGCACCATCTCCTTCTTCCTCTTCTCATACTCTTGAGCCAGGTCCCCCGAGCGAGAGATCTCCTCGAACAGAGCCGTGCGCTCCTTCGGGTTCTTCATCGCGATGGACTCCACCGCACCCTGAGAGGAAGAGGAAGAGAGGGGGGGGGTTACAATCACAACTGAGCAAGTCACAATGCAACTGAGCAACTCGCTATCAAATGATGGAGGGATGGACGGAGGGGTAGAGATAGAGGGATGGATGGAGATGTGGATGGATGGAGGGATGGATAGAGATGGATTGAGGGGTGGGTGGAGGGATAGAGATGGATGGAGGGGTGGAGGGATGGATGGATAGAGATGGATGGATGGATGGAGGGGTGGAGGGATAGAGATGGGTGGATGGATGGAGGGGTGGATGGATGGACAGAGATGGATGGATGGAGGGGTGGATGGATTGGATGGAGGGAGGGAGGGATGGACAGAGATGGATGGATGGAGGGGTGGATGGATGGAGGGGTGGAGGGGTGGATGGAGGGGTGGATGGATTGGATGGAGGGAGAGAGGGATGGACAGAGATGGATGGATGGAGGAATGGATGGATGGAGGGGTGGATGGATGGAGGGAGGGGTGGACAGAGGTGGATGGATGGAGGGGTGGGTGGAGGGGTGGATGGAGGGATAGAGATGGATGGAGGGAGGGAGGGAGGGATAGAGATGGATGGAGGGAGGGAGGGAGGGATAGAGATGGATGGAGGGAGGGAGGGATAGAGATGGATGGAGGGAGGGATAGAGATGGATGGAGGGAGGGAGGGATAGAGATGGATGGAGGGAGGGAGGGAGGGATAGAGATGGATGGAGGGAGGGAGGGAGGGAGAGATGGATGGAGGGAGGGAGGGGTGGATGGATGGAGGGGTGGATGGATGGAGGGAGGGGTGGACAGATAGAGGTGGATGGAGGGGTGGGTGGAGGGGTGGATGGAGGGATAGACATGGATGGAGGGAGGGAGGGATGGACGGAGAGCCAGTCTGTCAGTGGCGTGTCTCACCTGGAACACCAGGAAGTTCCTGGCCTTGATGAGAATCCCCAGCTTCTCCAGCTCCTCGCTGTACTCACTGAGACCCACGGGCTTGGAATTGATCCTGTACTCCGAGGAGGAGCCTGGGGGACAGAACCACGACATAACACAGGCTTAGCACTGACCCTGTACTCTGTAACACAGCCCCCCCACCCCCATCCATCTTACCCACGATGACCCTGGTGAAGTTCTTGTCCTCTCCAGTATCTCCCCTCCCCTCTATGATGACCCTGGTGAAGTTCTTGTCCTCTCCACTATCTCCCCTCCCCTCCTCTATGACCCTGGTGAAGTTCTTGTCCTCTCCAGTATCTCCCCTCCCCTCTATGATGATCCTGGTGAAGTTCTTGTCCTCTCCAGTATCTCCCCTCCCCTCCCCTCCTCTATGACCCTGGTGAAGTTCTTGTCCTCTCCAGTATCTCCCCTCCCCTCTATGATGACCCTGGTGAAGTTCTTGTCCTCTCCAGTATCTCCCCTCCCCTCCTCTATGGCCCTGGTGAAGTTCTTGTCCTCTCCAGTATCTCCCCTCCCCTCTATGATGACCCTGGTGAAGTTCTTGTCCTCTCCAGTATCTCCCCTCCCCTCTATGTTGACCCTGGTGAAGTTCTTGTCCTCTCCAGTATCTCCCCTCCCCTCTACGTTGACCCTGGTGAAGTTCTTGTCCTCTCCAGTATCTCCCCTCCCCTCTATGTTGACCCTGGTGAAGTTCTTGTCCTCTCCACTATCTCCCCTCCCCTCCTCACCGATGATGACCCTGGTGAAGTTCTTGTCCTCTCCGCTGTCCTCCTGGTAGGTCATGCTCACGAAGGCCCTGTTGGCGGCCGGTTTGCCCACGGGCGCCCCATGGATCAGGTCCTTCAGAGTCTTCACTCGCAGGTTGCTGGTCTTCTCAGCCAGGACGAAGCTGATCGCGTCCATCAGGTTAGACTTGCCTGCAGAGCACAGCCAACGCATCATTCACACGCATAACCGAAACTTTCCTAAAACACCACTATTATTATTATTATTATTATTATTATTATTATTATTTATTTCTTAGCAGACGCCCTTATCCAGGGCGACTTACAGTCATAAAGAAAAATACATTTCAAGAATCACAGTACAAGTAATAATACAATTAAGAGCAAGATAAATACAATGACTTTGGTTCTAGCAAGTACAATATGACAAAATACGATTCAATAACGGAGCAGATAACAGTGTCAGTGATAGTTACATCAGGATATAATTAAATACAAAATACTACAGATTAAATAACACTTGATTACAGTTCTCTAAAGTACAGGATTACTGTAGCGTACACTAAAACCAATCAAGCTGCTGCGTTAGAAGGATCAAACACAACTTTGACGAGTCAATTCGCACACAAAACCAAAAAACGCATTCGTTAATAACACCAAAAGCTGTACTGCACATTACAAAAAAGGTGTAAATCGAAGCGGAAATGCCAATTACATATTTCAGGTAGTACAGACTATAAGACCGTTAATTTCTCAGTGCATCCATACGAAGGCAATCGTGTGCAAAATTATACAAAGTTTTCTTTTTTTTATTTTATAGAGTGTATTAAACATGTTATTGGGTGAAACTGCTTTTCAATATTAGTCTTTATTCCCAGCCCTGTACCTAGACACACTGGGGGCTGATCAAGCTACTAAAACCTGGACTGGGTGCCGTTGCTGTGCAACAGGAGTCTGATTTCTCTCCGTGTTAAAATCCTTCATAATACTAAGCAATAGGATCTGAGCCACATTACTGAAATGCTTCGGTTTGCAGCACAGCGTAGGAGAGCAAAGACGATTTCTGCAAACGACAGCGCCGTCCAGTCAAAACAAGCCAGATGATTTAAAAAAAACACACAAAAAACGCGTCTAATTGTGCGAACCGGGTGTACAAAAAAAATAAATTCACACATAAAACGTCAGGGCGCACTTTGTTAACCCGAATCACGCAAACAGTGCGTCAAAAATAACATAATCTGACATCGCAGACAAACGATTCCGCCAAAAAATCTACCAGCGAGGCCTCAAAAGGCCGCTCCGATCCCCGGCCTCGAGTAGCCGACGCTGCCCGTTTCGCGTCACGCATCCCCTCCACACCCTGCCCCGTCCTTACCGGATCCATTTGGTCCGATGATCGCTGTGAATTTGTGGAACGGTCCGATGATCTGGCGCCCCTTGTAGGATTTGAAGTTTTCGATCTCGATTAATTTTAGATATCCCATTTCTGCGTTCCGAGTCCCCCCCGACCAGGACTGAAAACAACGCAGACAGACGCTTAGCCGCGCCAAAAAAATCAATGAAACCTCACCCGCCTCGCTGTAATACCGGATTATATATTTACTGTATTAAATACAATAATATTTCTCTCTTTTTTTAATTTTTATTATCTAAAACAAAACAATAACAACGCAGAATTAACTCCGCGCTGCGGCCGGAATCAACACAAACATCAGACGCCCGCTCCCAACTCTCATCTCGCGAGATTACACTGGATTACGAGACGACGAGAAAAGAGGGCGAGTGAAGCCTCCCCGTGAAGCCATCTTTGCTTTGGTCACTATAGAAACGCATTGGCAGCGTGCCATCTTTGTTTTGGGAACGATTACAAAAAAAAAAAAAAAAAAATTGGGCGGTTACAACGCAACATTATTTTGCCATCGATAATTATTTTATTTTATTTTATTTTATTTTATTTTATTTTAAACAATACGTTAATTTAAGGCTTGATAATCAAACACAGGTTGGAAAAACACACACACTCATACATCAAAATTGTTCGTTTGTCCTTCCGTAAGTAACACGCACAAAAAAAAAATAAAAAAAAAAAAAAAATTATTTATAAAGTTGTTTGCTGTTTGATATTTAATCCAACAGAGGGGGGGGGGGGGAGCCCACAGGTTTTGAATTGCCTCCGCTCCCCCCCGCTCAAGATCGCTTTTGGTTTGCTCCCGTTGCCACGGCAACCTAGACCAGCGATACAGTTTGAATTGCAACTCCTCGACAGAACGACACGGTCCGAACCGGGACCAGGGCACGACACGGCACGACACGACACGACAGGACCGGAGAAACCCATTCAAACTCTACCAGGGTGAAAACCGTATTATTATTATTATTATTATTATTATTATTATTATTATTATTATTATTATGACGAGCTGTAGTCGTATTATTGAATTATCGTCAACGGAAGGTACTCTCTACCAATGTAGTCGTATTTAAGTTTTGGAAAAGTACCACAAAGAGCTGACATTTATTTAGAAATAAACGGTTCTTTGAACCGCGACACAACTCCGAATTCTGTACAGTTACACCGCGAATGCGCAGCAGATAATGAACGTGTGGTTTGAAATGTGAAGCTGATACAGTATCGCAGTCTCACACACACGTCCAGTAAATATTAATACAGTACCCCCAGGTTAGCCAGAACTAGGCAACGGACTTTACAAGACAAACTACGTTTGGAGAGCAATAGTGTGTGTATTAATTGTGTTTGTGTGTGTCTGTGTACTAACTGTGTGTGTGTATTAAAACTGTGTGTGTGTGTGTATTAACTGTGTGTGTGTGTGTGTGTATTAACTCTGTGTGTGTGTGTATTAACTCTGTGTGTGTGTGTATTAACTGTGTGTGTGTGTGTGTATTAACTGTGTGTGTGTGTGTGTATTAACTCTGTGTGTGTGTGTATTAACTCTGTGTGTGTGTGTATTAACTGTGTGTGTGTGTGTGTGTATTAACTCTGTGTGTGTGTGTATTAACTGTGTGTGTGTGTGTATTAACTGTGTGTGTGTGTATTAACTCTGTGTGTGTGTGTATTAACTGTGTGTGTGTGTGTGTGTATTAACTCTGTGTGTGTGTGTATTAACTCTGTGTGTGTATTAACTGTGTGTGTGTGTGTGTATTAACTGTGTGTGTGTGTATTAACTCTGTGTGTGTGTGTATTAACTGTGTGTGTGTGTGTATTAACTCTGTGTGTGTGTGTATTAACTCTGTGTGTGTGTGTATTAACTCTGTGTGTGTATTAACTCTGTGTGTGTGTGTGTATTAACTCTGTGTGTGTGTGTATTAACTGTGTGTGTGTGTGTGTATTAACTCTGTGTGTGTGTGTATTAACTCTGTGTGTGTATTAACTCTGTGTGTGTGTGTGTATTAACTCTGTGTGTGTATTAACTCTGTGTATATTAGCATGTACAAGGTGGACGTCCCTCTGGATGCAGAGCTGAGGGAAGCTGCTGCTGTGGAGAGGCGCAGGAACCAGGAGCTTCAGAGACAGAGCCGGGTGTTCAACCCGCGGGTCAGAACCATGGGGCTGGACACCGACAGCCTGGGCCAGCAGGTCCAGCAGCGCCGGCAGCGAGAGGAGAGCGAGAGGCACAGGGAGCGGGCCTACGGTGAGCAGCAGTGTGGACCGGACCTCCTTCTGTAACTGTACATTATACAAGAGAAGCAGGAGCATTTCAGTATCCTGACTGGACTGCAGCCTCTCTCTCTCTCTCTCTCTCTATGTATATAAATCATATAATAATCTAGTCCAGGGTGCTGTGTGAGACACAAGCTTATTTTCACACCTACTCAAGGTCCAAGTGGCCAGTAAGCCCAGTTGTGACAGACCCACCCTGACCTCTGAATAATAATAATAATAATAATAATAATAATAATAATAAGGGTCTCACACACACGCACCCTCCCCTCTCCCCTCTCCCCTCTCCCCTCCTCCTCCCCAGACGCTCAGCGGGTGCTGGAGGACCAGGCTGTGCTGCAGTTTGAAGCCGCGGAGGCTGAGCGGAGGAGGGAGCTGGAGAGGGGGGTGCAGAGGTACAGGGAGACCCTGCAGAGACCCCAGGACAGCCGGGATCGAGACCTGAGCGACCCGCGGGCCCAGCACAGCGAGCCACCGGCCCGGAGCAGCGACTCGGACCCACGATGCGGACCCGCCTCCCTGCAGAGATTCCAGGTGCACACAGCAATGCAATACAGACACAATACAATACAATACAATACAGACACAATACAATACAATACACACACAATACAATACAATACACACACAGCAATGCAATACAGACACAATACAATACAGACACAATACAATACAATACAGACACAATACAATACAATACACACACAGCAATACAATACAGACACAATACAATACAATACACACACAGCAATGCAATACAGACACAATACAATACAATACACACACAGCAATGCAATACAGAACAATACAATACAATACAGACACAATACAATACAATACAATACAGACACAATACAATACAATACACACACAGTAATGCAATACAGACACAATACAATACAATACACAGACAGCAATGCAATACAAACACAATACAATACAATACAATACAATACACACACAGCAATGCAATACAGACACAATACAATACAATACACACACAGCAATGCAATACAGAACAATACAATACAATACAGACACAATACAGACACAATACAATACAATACAATACAGACACAATACAATACAATACAATACAGACACAATACAATACAATACACACACAGTAATGCAATACAGACACAATACAATACAACACACACAGCAATGCAATACAGACACAATACAATACAATACACACACAGCAATGCAATACAGACACAATACAATACAATACACACACAGCAATGCAATACAATACAATACAATACAATACACACACAGCAATGCAATACAGACACAATACAATACAGACACAATACAATACAATACACACACAGCAATGCAATACAGACACAATACAATACAATACAGACACAATACAATACAATACAATACAATACAGACACAATACAATACAATACAATACAATACAATACAATACAATACAATACACACACAATACAATACAATACATACAACAATGCAATACAGACACAATACAATACAATACACACACAGCAATGCAATACAGACACAATACAATACAGACACAATACAATACAATACAATACAGACACAATACAATACAATACACACACAGCAATGCAATACAGACACAATACAATACAGACACAATACAATACAATACAATACAGACACAATACAATACAATACACACACAGCAATGCAATACAGACACAATACAATACAGACACAATACAATACAATACAATACAGACACAATACAATACAATACAATACAGACACAATACAATACAATACAGACACAATACAATACAATACAATACAATACAGACACAATACAATACAATACAATACAATACAATACAATACAATACAGACACAATACAATACAATACAATACAATACAATACAGACACAATACAATACAATACACACAGCAATGCAATACAGACACAATACAATACAATACAGACACAATACAATACAATACAATACAGACACAATACAATACAATACAATACAATACAATACAATACAGACACAATACAATACAATACATACAACAATGCAATACAGACACAATACAATACAATACACACACAGCAATGCAATACAGACACAATACAATACAATACAATACAGACACAATACAATACAATACAATACAGACACAATACAATACAATACAATACAATACAGACACAATACAATACAATACAATACAATACAATACAATACAATACAATACAATACAGACACAATACAATACAATACAATACAATACAATACAATACAGACACAATACAATACAATACAGACACAACACAATACAATACAATACAATACACACACAGCAATGCAATACAGACACAATACAATACAATACAGACACAATACAATACAATACAATACAATACAATACAGACACAATACAATGCAATACACACACAGCAATGCAATACAGACACAATACAATACAATACAGACACAATACAATACAATACAGACACAATACAATACAATACACACACAGCAATGCAATACAGACACAATACAATACAATACAATACAGACACAATACAATACAATACAATACAATACAATACAATACAATACAATACAGACACAATACAATACAATACACACACAGCAATGCAATACAGACACAATACAATACAATACAGACACAATACAATACAATACAGACACAATACAATACAATACAATACACACACAGCAATGCAATACAGACACAATACAATACAATACAATACAATACAGACACAATACAATACAATACAATACAAACACAATACAATACAATACAGACACAATACAATACAATACACACACAGCAATGCAATACAGACACAATACAATACAATACAATACACACACAATACAATACAATACAATACAATACAGACACAATACAATACAATACACACACAGCAATGCAATACAGACACAATACAATACAATACAATACAGACACAATACAATACAATACAGACACAATACAATACAATACAGACAATACAATACAATACAATACAATACAGACACAATACAATACAATACAGACACAATACAATACAATACAGACACAATACAATACAATACAATACAATACAGACACAATACAATACAATACAGACACAATACAATACAATACAGACACAATACAATACAATACACACACAGCAATGCAATACAGACACAATACAATACAATACAATACAATACAGACACAATACAATGCAATACAGACACAATACAATACAATACACACACAATACAATACAGACACAATACAATACAATACACACACAGCAATGCAATACAGACACAATACAATACAATACAATACAGACACAATACAATACAATACAGACACAGTAATGCAATACAGACACAATACAATACAATACACACACAGCAATGCAATACAATACAATACACACACAGCAATGCAATACAGACACAATACAATACAATACAATACAGACACAATACAATACAATACAATACAGACACAATACAATACAATACAGACACAATACAGACACAATACAGACACAATACAATACAATACAATACACACACAATACAATGCACACACAATACAATGCACACACACAATACTGCACAACACACACAGTACAATACCTATGTTGTGTACCGCAGTGTGTTTTTGTGTGTTGTGTAACCCAGTGTGTTTGTGGTTTCAGGGGGAAGACCTGAACGCACCTGAGAGAAAGAAAGCAATGAAAGAGGAGAGCGAGAGAGCGCTGAGGAGACAGAGAGAGGAGAGAGAGAGGGAGAGAGACGCACAGAGATACGCAGGTACAAACAGAGAGAGGAGTGGAGAGAGCGAGAGGAGGAGACAGAGAGGAGAGAGAGGGAGAGAGGAGAGAGAGAGGGAGAGAGACGCACAGAGATACGCAGGTACAAACAGAGAGGAGTGGAGAGCGAGAGGAGGAGACAGAGAGGAGAGAGAGGAGAGAGAGAGGGAGAGAGACACAGAGAGATACGCAGGTACAAACAGAGAGGAGTGGAGAGAGCGAGAGGAGGAGACAGAGGAGAGAGAGGGAGAGAGGAGAGAGGGAGAGAGACGCACAGAGATACGCAGGTACAAACAGAGAGGAGTGGAGAGAGCGAGAGGAGGAGACAGAGGAGAGAGAGGGAGAGAGACGCACAGAGATACGCAGGTACAAATAGAGAGAGGAGTGGAGAGAGTGAGAGGAGGAGAGAGAGGGAGAGAGACGCACAGAGATACGCAGGTACAAACAGAGGAGTGGAGAGAGCGAGAGGAGGAGAGAGAGGGAGAGAGACGCACAGAGATACGCAGGTACAAACAGAGAGGAGTGGAGAGAGCGAGAGGAGGAGACAGAGAGGAGAGAGAGGAGAGAGGGAGAGAGGGAGAGAGAGAGGGAGAGAGACGCACAGAGATACGCAGGTACAAACAGAGGAGTGGAGCGAGCGAGAGGAGGAGACAGAGGAGAGAGACAGAGATTGATTGCACAAATTGAAAAGTCAGTTTTACATCTCATCCGAAGGACGGAGCACAAGGAGGTTCAGTGATTTGCTCAGGGTCACACGCACGCGTGCACGTACGCACGCACGCACGCACACACACACGCACGCACGCACACACACAGGGAGTCAGTGGCTGAGCTGGGATCTGAACCTCCTGGTATCGAGTCCCTTTCTGTCACCGCTGGATACACATTCCCACTACCTCTTAAACTCTCTCTCTCTCTGTTTCAGACAACGTCTCTGACTTGAAGAGAGTGGAGCTGGACCTGAGAGCTGTGCACCTGTCTGAGCTGGAGGAGCAGTGCAAGAGAGCAATCGACATGGCGGTGAAGGACTGCAACAAAGCACAGGTACACAGCACAGGTACACTGCACAGGTACACTGCACAGGTACACAGCACAGGTACACAGCACAGGTACACTGCACAGGTACACTGCACAGGTACACTGCACAGGTGCACAGCACAGGTACACAGCACAGGTGCACTGCACAGGTGCACTGCACAGGTGCACTGCACAGGTGCACAGCACAGGTGCACAGCACAGGTGCACTGCACAGGTACACTGCACAGGTGCACAGCACAGGTACACTGCACAGGTACACTGCACAGGTACACTGCACAGGTGCACAGCACAGGTACACTGCACAGGTACACTGCACAGGTACACTGCACAGGTGCACAGCACAGGTACACAGCACAGGTACACTGCACAAGCAGACCAGCGTTTGGGCTCCAGTGCCTTCATCAGTGTTATTGAAACTAGAAGAGACCGAGTCAAGCAGACCAGCGTTTGGGCTCCAGTGCCTTCATCAGTGTTATTGAAACTAGAAGAGACCGAGTCAAGCAGACCAGCGTTTGGGCTCCAGTGCCTTCATCAGTGTTATTGAAACTAGAAGAGACTGAGTCAAGCAGACCAGCGTTTGGGCTCTAGTGCCTTCATCAGTGTTATTGAAACTAGAAGAGACCGAGTCAAGCAGACCAGCGTTTGGGCTCCAGTGCCTTCATCAGTGTTATTGAAACTAGAAGAGACCGAGTCAAGCAGACCAGCGTTTGGGCTCCAGTGCCTTCATCAGTGTTATTGAAACTAGAAGAGACTGAGTCAAGCAGACCAGCGTTTGGGCTCCAGTGCCTTCATCAGTGTTATTGAAACTAGAAGAGACTGAGTCAAGCAGACCAGCGTTTGGGCTCCAGTGCCTTCATCAGTGTTATTGAAACTAGAAGAGACCGAGTCAAGCAGACCAGCGTTTGGGCTCCAGTGCCTTCATCAGTGTTATTGAAACTAGAAGAGACCGAGTCAAGCAGACCAGCGTTTGGGCTCCAGTGCCTTCATCAGTGTTATTGAAACTAGAAGAGACTGAGTCAAGCAGACCAGCGTTTGGGCTCCAGTGCCTTCCTCCCCCTCTCTCACTCTCACTCTCTCCCTCTCTCCCAGGCAGAGGAAGTCGCTCAGCGCAGGCGGATGGACAGAGCGAGGGAGGAGGAGGAGAACCTATCGGAGGTGTGGAACAGCGTGACCTCTGACCTGCTGACCGAGAACCCCGCTGCCTCCGAGGGGGCGGGGCAGAGAGTGCTGACCGACAGGTGGAGGGGCATGACCCCCGAGCAGCACAGCGCCATCCTGAGGGAGCGAGAGGAACAGCTGGCTGAGAGAGAGGTGAGGGGACAGGAGGGTTTGACAGTGTGTGGTCTGGTCCCAGCATTGCCCTGTGTAGAGGACAGCACAGCGAGGCTCTGTCTTACTAACTGTATGTTATTCCTCTTTTCTCTTCTGTCTCTTTCTAACCCCCCCCATCCCCCCCTCTCCGTGTCACAGCGGCTGGACTCCGAAGCGAGGCAGCGGGAGGAGGAGTGGGAGAGGCAGAGGCTGCTGGCAGCGAGAGCCGGGATAGAGCTGGAGATGAGAGAGAGGGATAGAGAGAGGGAGCTGAGGAGAGAACTGGACAGATACAACCTGCAGCTCGCCAGAGAACAGAGAGAGCAGTGAGTGAGGAGAGGAGGGAGGGAGGGAGGGAAGAGGGGAGAGAACTGGACAGAAACAACCTGCAGCTCGCCAGAGAACAGAGAGAGCAGTGAGTGAGGAGAGGAGGGAGGGAGGGAGGGAAGAGGGGAGAGAACTGGACAGATACAACCTGCAGCTCGCCAGAGAACAGAGAGAGCAGTGAGTGAGGAGAGGAGGGAGGGAGGGAAGAGGGGAGAGAACTGGACAGATACAACCTGCAGCTCGCCAGAGAACAGAGAGAGCAGTGAGTGAGGAGAGGAGAGAGGGAGGGAGGGAGGGAGGAGGGGAGAGAACTGGACAGATACAACCTGCAGCTCGCCCGAGAACAGAGAGAGCAGTGAGTGAGGAGAGGAGAGAGGGAGGGAGGGAAGAGGGGAGAGAACTGGACAGATACAACCTGCAGCTCGCCAGAGAACAGAGAGAGCAGTGAGTGAGGGGAGAGAGGGAGAGAGGGAGGGAGGGAGGGAGGGAGGGAGGAGGGGAGAGAACTGGACAGATATAACCTGCAGCTCGCCAGAGAACAGAGAGAGCAGTGAGTGAGGAGAGGAGAGAGGGAGGGAGGGAGGAGGGGAGAGAACTGGACAGATACAACCTGCAGCTCGCCAGAGAACAGAGAGAGCAGTGAGTGAGGAGAGGAGAGAGGGAGGGAGGGAGGAGGGGAGAGAACTGGAGGGAGGAGGGGAGAGAACTGGACAGATACAACCTGCAGTTCGCCAGAGAACAGAGAGAGCAGTGAGTGAGGGGAGGAGAGGAGGAGGGAGGAGAAGGGAGAGGGAGAGAAATACGGTTTGAAATGACTTTCCTTCTTTTGACTGGGGTGAAAAAGCAGCTTTTTACACAGTACTAGAATTGTTTTTTTTATTTTTAAAAAGACAGAGAAGTTAAAAAATGCTAATCTCTCTCTCTCTGTCTCTCTCTCGTTCACAGCCAGGACTTCCTTGTGAAGGAGCTGTACACCAACCCCCCCACTGCGCAGTACTTCACCCAGTTCAACACCACCAGCCGCTGAACTGGGATCCCAGCACAGACCAGTCTCCCACTGGGAGAGAGACGAGCGACACAGACACACACACACGCCGTCTCAACCCTTGACAACCCTCTGTGATACGAGCTAAAGGGGGGGGGGGGCACTGTGATTGCAATAAGAGGTGCAAGTGAATGAATGAATAAATAAATACATTTTCAATCCCATCCCTGCAGTTCACGAAACACACAGCATCTGTGAGGATTTTTAAAAACCATTCTTTATTAAATTTCACTTTGTTTTTTTATTAATTACTTTGATAATTATCATCATTGTAATAATAATTACCCTCGCTGTTTTACACCCAAACCCTAACCCTCCTTCCTTCCTTCCTTCGTCAAATTTCAGAAGAAAAAAAAAAGAAAACACACGATGCATTCAGGTGAGTAACCAGAGAAATACATTCTGTAGCGGAGTGAGAAAAACAGCATTGTAATTAGAATAGGAATTTCACCAAACAATTCTCTAATTAAAAACTATAACTGCCCCCCCCCCGCCTTTTACTCAGCTGAATGCACCGGGTCGCTCCCTCTATCTCTCTCTCCCTCTCCTCTCCTCTCCCTCTCTCTCCCCCCCCTCTCCCCTCTCTCCTCCTCTTCATCCCTCTCCTCTCCCCCTCTCCTCCCCTCTCTCTCCTCCTCTTCATCCCTCTCCCCTATCCCTCTCCTCTCCTCCTCTCCCTCTCCCTCTCTCTCCCCCCTCTCCTCCTCTCCCTCTCTCCTCCCCCTCTCCTCTCCTTCCTCTCCCCCCTCTCCTCCTCTTCGCGTGTTGCTGGCGTCTCAGGGCTGCATGCGGATGGCTCCGTCCAGTCGGATCACCTCTCCGTTGATCATGGGGTTTTCCACGATGCTCTGCACCAGGTGTGCGTATTCCGAGGGGTCTCCCAGCCGGCTCGGGAACGGGACCTGCCTGGCCAGGAACGTGCGCACCTTCTCAGGGAGGCCAGCCAGCAGGGGGGTGGCAAACAGACCTGGAGAGAGAGAGAGAGAGAGAGAGAGAGAGACCGAGGAGAGAAACACACACACAGAGATATTATTATCATCATCATCATCAAGGAGTCATTCAGCAGACGCTTTTATCCAAAACGACTTACAGAGACGACGGGGGGTGAACTATGAATTAAATATATATATATATATGTTTGAAAAGTAGAAAAATGTGGATTTCTTGAAGAACATCAAGTTCAGTGTGCTGCGTTTGACTTTTCTGCACAGCTGAAGGGCTTTTGTCCGAAACGTCCTGAAATAGATCCTTTTTCAATCATTTAATCCTTTTTTTCATATTTATATATCGTAGCTTTCCAGTTAAGGTGAGAAAAAGGGGCCGCTGTGGGATTCTGGGTAATCGGGAGCCAATCAAATCGTACCCACCTGGCGCTATGGTAACGACCCTGATCCCCATGGGGGCGAGGTCACGGGCGATGGGCAGAGTCATTCCCACAATGCCCCCCTTCGATGCAGAGTAGGCAGCCTGGCCAACCTGCAGACAGACAGAGAGACAGAGAGAGACAGACAGACAGAGAGACACACAGAGAGACAGGGGCAGTTATTGATAATTTCTCTAGAAATCCTACTGTATTGTATTGTAGTGTTGTATTGCACAGTGCTGTATTACAGTGTGTTGTATTGCACTGTATTGAACCCAGTGTGTTGCACAGTGTTGTACTGCACAGTGGTTGTATTACAGTGTGCTGTGTTGCACAGTGTTGTATTGCACAGTGTTGTATTGCAGTGCTGTACTCAGTGTGTTGCACAGTGCCCGTACTGCACTGCAGTGTGCTTACCTGCCCATCGAAGGCTGCTACGCTGGCTGTGTTGATCACCACCCCTCTGTGCCCGTCGTGGTCTGGCTCGTTCCTGCCCATCTCCCCGGCTGCCAGCCGGATCACATTGAAGGTGCCGGCGATGTTCACCTGCCGGGGGGGACGAAGCGAGAGACAACCTTAACGATGACTTACATGATATATACAATGAATAATAACAATGATGATATTAAAGTCTCTCTCTCTCTCTCTCTCTCTCTCTGGAAGTCCTGCAGGCTGTGGGGCTCCTCCTTTTATTATTAAGGAGTCATTCAGCAGACACTTTATCCAAAGCGTCTTACAGAGACTAGGAGGGTGAACTCTGCATCATCAACAACTGCTGCTGCTGCTGCTGCAGAGTCACTTCCAATAGGAGCTCGTTTGTTTGACGTCTCATCGGAAGGACGGAGCACAAGGAGGTTCAGTGACTTGCTCAGGGTCACACACACACACACACACACACACACACACACACACACACACACAGGGAGTCAGTGGCTGAGCCGGGATTTGAACCTCCTGGTATCCAGACCCTTTCTCTAACCGCTGGACCAGCGAGCCTATCTTATAATAATAATAATAATAATAATAATAATAATAATAATAATAATAATAATAATAGCCATGATATTCTCTCACGTTGATGACTCTCTGGAAGTCTTCCAGGCTGTGCGGTTGTCCCTTCTTGTGGTTGAAGGTCTTCACTGCGACCGCGATGCCAGCACAGCTCACAGCAGGTCCAACCGACCGAACCGCTCCCGGGCCAGAGAGAGAGCGCCGGACACATCCTCCTCCGAGGTGACCTGAGAGGAAACGAGAACTATAACACACAGAGGAGAGAGAGACAGAGAGAGAAGAACAGAGAATAGAGAGAGAGAGGAGAGCAGAGAGAGAGAGAGAGAAAGGAGAGCAGAGAGAGAGAGGAGAGAGAGAGAGAAAGAAAGGAGAGCAGAGAGAGAGAGGGAACAGAGAGAGAGAGAGCGCGCCGGACACATCCTCCTCCGAGGTGACCTGAGAGAGGAAACGAGAACTGTAACACACAGAGGAGAGAGAGACAGAGAGGAGAACAGAGAATAGAGAGAGAGAGAGGAGAGGAGAGAGAGAGAGAGAGAGAGAGAGAGAGAGAGAGAGAGAGAGAGAGCGCCGGACACATCCTCCTCCGAGGTGACCTGAGAGAGGAAACGAGAACTGTAACACACAGAGGAGAGGAGAGAGAGAGAGGAGAACAGAGAATAGAGAGAGAGAGGAGAGGAGAGAGAGGAGAGCAGAGAGAGGAAACGAGAACTATAACACACAGAGGAGAGGAGAGAGAGAGAGAGAGAGAGAGAGAGAGAGAGAGAGAGAGAGAGAGAGAAAGAAAGGAGAGCAGAGAGAGAGAGAGAGCGCCGGACACATCCTCCTCCGAGGTGACCTGAGAGGAAACGAGAACTATAACACACAGAGGAGAGGAGAGAGAGAGAGAGAGAGAGAAAGAAAGGAGAGCAGAGAGAGAGAGAGCGCGCCGGACACATCCTCCTCCGAGGTGACCTGAGAGAGGAAACGAGAACTATAACACACAGAGGAGAGGAGAGAGAGAGAGAGAGAAAGAAAGAAAGGAGAGCAGAGAGAGAGAGAGCGCGCCGGACACATCCTCCTCCGAGGTGACCTGAGAGAGGAAACGAGAACTATAACACACAGAGGAGAGGAGAGAGAGAGAGAGAGAGAGAGAGAGAGAGAGAGAGCGCGCCGGACACATCCTCCTCCGAGGTGACCTGAGAGGAAACGAGAACTATAACACACAGAGGAGAGAGAGACAGAGAGGAGAACAGAGAATAGAGAGAGAGAGGAGAGGAGAGAGAGAGAGGAGAGCAGAGAGAGAGAGAGAGAGAGAGAGAGAGAGAGAGAGCGCCGGACACATCCTCCTCCGAGGTGACCTGAGAGGAAACGAGAACTGTAACACACAGAGGAGAGGAGAGAGAGAGAGAGAGAGAGAAAGAAAGGAGAGCAGAGAGAGAGAGAGCGCGCCGGACACATCCTCCTCCGAGGTGACCTGAGAGAGGAAACGAGAACTATAACACACAGAGGAGAGGAGAGAGAGAGAGAGAGAGAGAGAGAGAGAGAGAGAGCGCGCCGGACACATCCTCCTCCGAGGTGACCTGAGAGAGGAAACGAGAACTATAACACACAGAGGAGAGAGAGACAGAGAGGAGAACAGAGAATAGAGAGAGAGAGGAGAGGAGAGAGAGAGAGGAGAGCAGAGAGAGAGAGAGAGAGAGAGAGAGAGAGAGAGCGCCGGACACATCCTCCTCCGAGGTGACCTGAGAGAGGAAACGAGAACTGTAACACACAGAGGAGAGGAGAGAGAGAGAGAGAGAGAGAGAGAGAGCGCGCCGGACACATCCTCCTCCGAGGTGACCTGAGAGAGGAAACGAGAACTATAACACACAGAGGAGAGAGAGACAGAGAGGAGAACAGAGAATAGAGAGAGAGAGAGGAGAGAGAGAGAGGAGAGCAGAGAGAGAGAGAGAGAGAGAGAGAGAGAGAGAGCGCCGGACACATCCTCCTCCGAGGTGACCTGAGAGAGGAAACGAGAACTGTAACACACAGAGGAGAGGAGAGAGAGAGAGAGAGAGAGAGAGAGAGCGCGCCGGACACATCCTCCTCCGAGGTGACCTGAGAGAGGAAACGAGAACTATAACACACAGAGGAGAGAGAGACAGAGAGGAGAACAGAGAATAGAGAGAGAGAGGAGAGGAGAGAGAGAGAGGAGAGCAGAGAGAGAGAGAGAGAGAGAGAGAGAGAGAGAGAGCGCCGGACACATCCTCCTCCGAGGTGACCTGAGAGAGGAAACGAGAACTGTAACACACAGAGGAGAGGAGAGAGAGAGAGAGAGAGAGAGAGAGCGCGCCGGACACATCCTCCTCCGAGGTGACCTGAGAGAGGAAACGAGAACTATAACACACAGAGGAGAGAGAGACAGAGAGGAGAACAGAGAATAGAGAGAGAGAGGAGAGGAGAGAGAGAGAGGAGAGCAGAGAGAGAGAGAGAGAGAGAGAGAGAGAGAGAGAGCGCCGACACATCCTCCTCCGAGGTGACCTGAGAGAGGAAACGAGAACTATAACACACAGAGGAGAGAGAGACAGAGAGGAGAGCAGAGAGAGAGAGAGAGAGGAGAGGAGAGAGAGAGAGAGAGAGAGAGAGAGAGACAGAGAGGAGAGCAGAGAGAGAGAGAGAGAGAGAGAGAGAGAGAGAGAGAGAGAGAGAGAGAGAGAGAGAGAGAGAGAGAGAGAGCGCCGGACACATCCTCCTCCGAGGTGACCTGAGAGAGGAAACGAGAACTGTAACACACAGAGGAGAGGAGCGAGAGAGAGAGAGAGAGGAGAGCAGAGAGAGAGAGAGAGAGGAGAGGAGAGAGAGAGAGAGAGAGAGAGAGAGAGACAGAGAGG
>NW_026707269.1:0-31078 GCF_902713425.1 Acipenser ruthenus | reverse complement strand
CCACAACGAGATATTCACATACGCGGAGAAATGCAAATTTGAATTGCAAAAGCCGTTCAAAAAGTGGTTGTGGCGGTGCTAGTGTTAAGACTGTCTGGTCTTCTATGCACGGCTGTCTTCCTCTGCCTGGCTTGCCTGTCTGTCTCTCCTCGCTCCAGACACTGGGGTTTTATTAGGGTCTGGACCGCAGTTTCCGACCAGAGCTCCCACCATTATGCTTCCTAATGGGGCAGACCTGAGGAATAGCAGAGCATTAGTTTTATAGGTCGAGCACTCCTGAAGGCCCACCTCCCGACCACTGAGAGAGAGCGAGCAAGCGAGCCCTCACCCAACCTCTCCATGTCACTGCCATGATTGACAGGCAGACCCTTCAGGGCTCCCGAGCTCCTTCTGCAGGATCATGCATGCATCAGACAGCCAGTACAAATCTCACCCTGTTAGTGACATTTCAAAATCTAACATTAAATACTGTACTAGTATGGCTTCCAATAGACTTGTGTTGTCATTTCATATTTTATTTGATTACAAGATGCTAAATAAGACATCTAAATATTTATTATGCAAAACCGATAGATGATCTTACTATTCACACCGAAATCAAATTCAGTCAAGCGGCAATACTGATATTAATAACTCAGCCAGTAGGAGGAGATTCATTGCAAGTTTTTTGAGGGGGGGGGGGCAGGGGAATTTTCCAAGGTGACCTATCTTGTGGAAATAGAAACCAAACAAAAACTTAAATATTTATTGCATTTCTGATAAGACAAACATTAAAAACAAAATCCATACACATATTACCACCATTTTCTTGAACAGGCCCCTCTTTCTGGTAGAGCTTGATGTGCTTGCAACAGTTTTCTTGGATAGTTTAGCAGGCGAGCCAACAGTGGCTCTTAAGTTGGCAAGTATACCTTTCTTCGCTTTAGGTTCACCAGTGCCTCCCTGGGTGCATTTTTTGCTCATTTCAAATTGTACCCGAAGCTCTAATAGCAATGCTTCCTGCGCAGTACAGCTTCTGTGCAGTTCTTTCATTTCCTCCTCCTGTGAAAAATGATGTGTCAGTTAAGCCGCAGGAGAAACCATTTCACACATTTACTATCAACTTAAAAATAAATGCCCCACAACATAAAATCCCCCTGCCAAGGCTGTAAATCCAAACTTAAAGCCTTCAATATAATGAAAAAGTTGAAGACCACTGACGGCATGTACAGAATTAAATTAGGAAATGTATTATATATTTAAGAGAAACAGTTAGTTTGCTCAAGACTGCTAAGAAGAAGGACGCAGAGTACAACTTTCTGCCTCCTTCTTCTTAGCAGTCTTGAGCAAACTAACTGTTTCTCTTAAATACCCTGCACCTGGTACTAATTTAACAATGGCTACCAGGTGCAGGGGATAATTACTAATAAAGCAATTAACAAAAACAATAAAATAATTAACAAAACCAATTAAACAAATGTGCCTTAAAACGAAACCACACATTTTACTGCGGGGATGATTCCAGTCCCATCCCCACTGTGCTACACATCCTCCCCCCAAGTGTGCAACACTGACTGGCCATTCCAAGGCCACCCCCTCCCCTAAAGCATAACCACCCACCCTCGAGTCCACATAGTTCCACCTTCTCCCGATCCTTCGGGTGGGCTTGAGGGTGGGTGGATTCCTCCGGCGCTTCAAGGTAGGGACCATGATCCGGCGAGGAGGGACCCAAACGGCTTGCCAGGGGCGACCGACGCGTAGGCCGGTACCCTGGACGGTGCAGCGACAGGCAGAGGTGTGAGCCACGGGACCGGCGCAGCGACCTCTGAGACTCCAGGGGGAACACAGCGGGAGGAAGGGGGAATGCCAGTGACGTCACACGACCGCGTAGTGACGTCTGAGGTTTCAGGGGGAGCGGAGCAAGGGACCAGGTGAGCAACTGTGCCTGGTGATGCCCCGACCTGGGCACTAGGTCGAGCACAGGGAGGTCCATGCATTCCGGCAGGGTGTCCACGAGCACGGGGCAAGGGACCGTACCCACCTGCGCCGGACTGCTTTGCTGGGGTGGAGGTCGGGGCTGTGGTGGAGCTGGGCACTTTAGCTCCTCTTCCTCAGACAGCTGCAGCTCCTGCTGCAGCTCGGGCACTGCCGGTTTTCTCTCCGGAGCAGGCAGCTCCGGTTCCAGAGCTTGCAACTCTGGCTCTGGATCTGGTACAAGTGACTCTTGCTGGAGTGCCGGCCACACCAACTTCTGTAGCACCAGCTCCAGCTGTGACACGGGGAACTCCTGTTCCCATGTGGGCAACCCCCACTCTTGCCTCCACTGCTGGGTGCACTCGCTCTGCTTGCGCGTTGCCTACTGCATCTCCGCCGTGGACTTTTCTAACGTCCTGATCAGCTCTGCAATGTCCATCATTTTTTTTTAACTGTGCTGGTCTGTAGGGCTGAGCACCGCTGCCACCATATGTAAACGAGCCTTGCGGCTCGGGTTCGTTTTGCCCTTTAAAATACCGACCAGACACAGAGATGGAAGGTTTGAACGCGCTGTTGCGCTAATTTTTAATGCAGAACAAAATCAAAACAAAATGCAAAATAAACACCTAGCTCTGTACGAGCACTAACTAACACACAAGAACACCCTGACTACAAGTGGGACAGCTAGGCTGTTTCCCCACTAAACAATACACAAAAACTTCACAGGTTTAATACAGCACCTTTTCTTTTCCCCTTGTGACTGCCAGGACGCAGAGTACAACTTTCTGCCTCCTTCTTCTTAGCAGTCTTGAGCAAACTAACTGTTTCTCTTAAATACCCTGCACCTGGTACCAATTTAACAATGGCTACCAGGTGCAGGGGATAATTACAGAGGACACCCTGGCCAAACTAACCCCTCCCTCCCCCCAGGCAACACTCGGCCAATTGAGCACCGGCCCCTGGGAGCTCCCGTCCACGTTCGGCTGTGGAATAGCCTGGACTCGAACTCGCGACATCCAGGCTATAGAGCGCATCCTGCACTCTAGCGAGTGCTTTTACTGGATGTGCCACTCGGGAGCCCCCCGGCGGACTGTTTTTTGATGAAACTGGCTGCTTGTGCCCCAGGTTGAAATTTGCAGTCAATTGATCTGCAGTTGCTCGCCTATTTTGCCTTGCACTTCGAATTAATGCACGGATATCACGATCCTGGAGTATGCGCTTCCGCCCACTGTTGCCCTTTGCTGATGTCTCCCTCAGAGTTCCATGCCGACATTACCTTAAACACCGTTGCTCGTGAAACATCAGCAAGTTGAGCGGTCTTGGTCACTGAAGCTCCTGCCAAACGCAACCCAACCACCCCTCTTTCAAAGTCACCGAGGTCTCCTCTTGCAGCCATGCTAGCCATATAGGCAATCAGGCCTGTCCAGCATTTTTATACATGACCCTAAGCATGCTGGGATGTTATTTGCTTAAATGCATGAGCCACACCTGTGTGGAAGCCCTTGCTTTCAATATACTTGGTGTCCCTCATTTTACCCAGGTGTTTCCATTTTTTTGTCCACTACCAATATATATTTTTTTAAAAAACACACACATTTGCAGAGCTCTTTTCCAGATGTCTTCATAAGTGTGACAGACTGATAGATAAGAACACACCCTGAATACAGCTACAGTATCCGATATTCAAGTCTCATGACAATTGGAGGAACGGTTGTGTGCCACATGTACCATTTCCTAAACAATCCAAGTCAGAGGGACACAAAAAGGCTTCAGGTGACAAGATTCAATAGCCACAGGTTTGTAGGACTCTTCTTTGGAGAAAGAACACAAGACAAATGCTTTGCAGTTCCTGAAGATGTACCTGTTGAGCTATTTTCTCCTCAAGCCTCTTATTCTCCTCCACTTTTTCCAAAAAGTTATCTCCTGCCTCCTGGATGGCTTCATTCGGGGCCTTAATCATCTTCTCCATGGACTTTATAACCTTGAATGAAGGGACATTTAAATGAAGCTCCACGTCAGTTCACAGAATACACGGAACACAAGCAGGGCAGTTCAATGCAATTATTTCTCTCCACTCGTACCTTAAAATCAGCAACAGACATCAATATAATGCATTAAAAAGGCATTGAAATCAACTTCCAGTAAAAGAATAAAACTTATTTATAAATGTTTAACAATATACAAAACAAGTTATACCTGGTCTTTTTCTTCACATAGTTTTTCTGATGATGAATTTGCCTCCCAGAGTTCCTTGTACCTCACCTCTTAAATAAAAACAACACAGACTCATGCACTTTATCCTAGAAGCATGACATTTTGGATATTTCCAGTATTAGATGATCCAACACACAATGTTTGATGTAGATGAAATTGAGCAGTGCAATTCGGTACAGGGGCAGCTCATAACCTTTATAGGCGAGGCACACAGTAAGTGAAGGCTGGAGACAGGTTTAAAAAAAAGTTACAGAAAAGCAGTATTCATCCATAGCAGAAATGCCAGTCACAAACATGTAAACACTGATTTCGTATATTGCAACATTCTGAGCCCTTAACTATACATTTGTTAATACTGTATTTACAGAACACTGGTCTGCCTAACTGCAGTTAAACTGGCTCTGCTAAACTGCAATCCCCTATTGTTCACACAATTTGTATTGTACATAATTCTATCACTAGGTATCCATAACTAACAGTTCCTCTCAGTTTCTTCTCAATGCAAGACCTTAAGATCCCCAAGTCAAATCCTTCCTCGCCTCAGAAAGATGACCTGTTACTATGGCAACACCCCTTTGGAGCTTGCTCAGTAGAATGCTTAAAACACCTCTGCTTTACAGAACTTTATAGCCATTTGTCAATTGAACAGAATAGATTTTAAAGTTCTTGTTTAATAAAACATTTGAGTGAGGAAGAACCACTGGACAGACAGTCCTATTAAAACAAACACACAAAAGTTGCCGATATTTTATCAAGACAACATTAAAAAAGAAGACCAACACCTGAAAGTAAACTGATTATAAACAGGGAGACCCCTACCACGACTTTTTCTTGTTCAGCAAGAAACTCCTCTATAGGGACATAGTTGTCCTCTACCTCTTCCATTGCGCGCTGATAAGCATGTTGCTTGATGGCATCTTTGTACATGTCAAAAGTGTTCTCCAGCTTCTCTTCATAGCTCTCCTTTAATTCTTCACCTGTCTGCTACACGGACCGCACACAATTCAATCAAAATCAAACAATTGAGTATCTGGCATGCAAGTCCAAAACTGAGATTTCTACTACCAAAAATGAAATTAAATATCTGACTTGAAATTACCATTCAAAATCAATGAAGCAAATCTTGAGCCCAAATAAAAATCAAAAGGTGGTGCGGCAATAGCTACTATCCCAAGAGTCTTTGTTACCTACTATTTAATACGGGTCCCCCCCACCCCGCCTTTGTATTTTTATTTTATTATTTAAAATAGGTCACAGTAAATAAGTGAACCAAAACAATTGTTTTAAATGTCTTGGAAATGCTCATGTTTGCTGGTTGTAGGGAAGTGTGATGTAGTCCCAAAGTTAAAATGGGGAGGTTGGGACCACATTTCCCAAGGTGCATCACCCAAATACAAAGCACAACCCGGGGGACTTCTTTGACTTGAAAAAAGAAAAAAGGACCAGGGGTCATAAATGGAGATTAGATAAAGGGGCATTCAGAACAGAAAATAGGAGGCACTTTTTTACACAGAGAATTGTGAGGGTCAGGAACCAACTCCCCAGTAATGTTGTTGAAGCTGACACCCTGGGATCCTTCAAGAAGCTGCTTGATGAGATTCTGGGATCAATAAGCTACTAACAACCAAACGAGCAAGATGGGCTGAATGGCCTCCTCTCGTTTGTAAACTTTCTTATGTTCTTATGCTTGGCCTGGCTGGACCGGGCCGGGCCGGGCCGAGCCACCCTTGACAACAACCCCCCCTCCTCCTCTACTTTAACAGCTGCTACTGTAGGTAACATTCATTAAATTACATTTAATAAAAACAGGTAATACTTCACCTGAGTAGAAACTGACACGGACGATATAGTCGACAGCTCAGACAGCACACCTTTGTGAAGATTATCAACGTTCAGTTCACAAGGGGTCGATTCCATTTCATCTGTGTCAGCGTGAGCAAGAACGCAACTTTCATCAGCAAAGTCGATTCTCGTGGACATTTCTAATAAGGTTACTTCTGAATGGATGAGAAACACATAGGAATGACGCTCTGGAGGGTTTGTTTTTTAACAAAAAGGTTATAAAACAATTGTACTTAACAACGAACACTTCAGCATGTATCGAAAATAATATAAAATAGACTTGTGTGGCCAAATCAATCCTCTTCGTTTCAATACTACTGCTCTGCGGACAATCTGTGTTTAAATAGATTGAGCCCCGCCTTCGAAGCGCTGAGTGAGATTGAAGTAGATTTGAGTCTCGTTCAGGTCAAATTAAACCCAGCTGATCATTTTCTGCAGTAGTGTTACGACTAAGAGTGAAAATCTGCACTTTCCAAGTAACTCATATTTTGAAATAATAAAATATCCATGTAAGTCTTACTAATAAAATAAGGAATAATGTTATCCAACTCTGCATAAGAGGCTGTAATTAATGGAGAGCGAGTGATTTATCAATGGCGAGAGTGTTGGTGTATTATGTGTTAAAATATAATACATGCTGTTAACAATTCAATTTAAACTTGAGTATTTTATTCTTTTATTTAAAAAATGGAAGGGAAAACTGCATGTTGTTAGTGACTTGAGTAGAAAATGGGCTTGTCTTTTTGGGATTGTAGAATTGCATGATTTCCTCATCGCCTCTGCTTTCTCAGGGTCATCATCAGTCTACACCTGCCTCACATTCCACGGAGGACACGTGGCTGAAGAAATCTCTAACTAAACTGACGTCGGTAATTATTGTTTTCCTAGGAGTGCTTGTGTTATTCTGCTCTTCCACAAATGTATTCCTGAATTCTGCAGATAAAACTCTGCGTGCCGTTTATTTGTTTTAGTATTGACTGTGACACACCAAAGTTTATAATAATAATAATAATAATAATAATAATAATAATAATAATAACAACAATAATAATTGTAGTGCTTTAAGACGGGAGTTAACGTTTTGAAAACATTGCCGGGGGCATTATATGGTCAGTCGAATCTGTTTATAATACTGATGGAAGCTCACAGCGCGCAGACTGCGATTTGCTGGGAAGGTCCAGCGGGTGCAGATGCAGTGTTGCTAATGAAGAGCAGACAGCGGCCATGTGTTTATATCTTGCCCCCATTTTCTGAAGGGTAAACATAACACTACCAATAAAAAAATGAATAAATAAAAAAAGTTGCTGTGGAGCACTTCAACTCAGTTTCATACTAATTATCATAATGTTGAAATTATTTTATTCCTTTAAAAAAAATCTACAAAACTTTGCCCTTGTAGCAGCTAAAAGCACCCGCTATCTAATAACGTGTGCTGATTATTCTCTTGTGCTGCTCACATAATAAAACAAGCTGGGATAGAAAAAAAAAGACTCCAGTTGAATAGCAGTTTAATCCAGTCCTGTTTCATTGGTTCAGTAAAAGACACTTGAGCTTGTTCACTACACTGTGGCTAATCAAGCTCTTCTTAAAACCTGGAATGAAGAAATAAGAACATAAGAAAGTTTACAAACGAGAGGAGGCCATTCAGCCCATCTTGCTCGTTTGGTTGTTAGTAGCTTATTGATCCCAGAATCTCATCAAGCAGCTTCTTGAAGGATCCCAGGGTGTCAGCTTCAACAACATTACTGGGGAGTTGGTTCCAGACCCTCACAATTCTCTGTATAAAAAAGTGCCTCCTATTTTCTATTCTGAATGCCCCTTTATCTAATCTCCATTTGTGACCCCTGGTCCTTGTTTCTTTTTTCAGTTCAAAAAAGTCCCCTGGGTCGACATTGTCTATGCCTTTTAGGATTTTGAATGTTTGAATCAGATCGCCGCGTAATCTTCTTTGTTCAAGACTGAATAGATTCAATTCTTTTAGCCTGTCTGCATACGACATGCCTTTTAAACCCGGGATAATTCTGGATGCTCTTCTTTGCACACTTTCGAGAGCAGCAATATCCTTTTTGTAACGAGGTGACCAGAACTGAACACAGTATTCTAAGTGAGGTCTTACTAATGCATTGTACAGTTTTAACATTACTTCCCTTGATTTAAATTCAACACGTTTCACAATATATCCAAGCATCTTGTTGGCCTTTTTTATAGCTTCCCCACATTGTCTAGATGAAGACATTTCTGAGTCAACATAAACTCCTAGGTCTTTTTCATAGTCACCTTCTTCAATTTCAGTATCTCCCTGTCACAAAGACGGCCGGAGTGGGTGGCGTCAGACCAGCAGCAGGAAATAAACAGAGACTTGGGGTTTTGATGAAGCTGAGCACGTGATCGCGCTCAGCATTTAATAATTAAACAGAACAGAAAATAAAAGGTTTGAAACAAACAACACAAAACAGGACACAGCACTTGCGGCCAAAATAAACAGGTAAACAAAAACGAACACACACTTAACAAACGGTGAATGGACAGACAAACGGTGAGTGAGCAAAACAAACGTTTCTTTCTTTCTTTCTTTCTTTCTTTCTTTCTCCTCTCTCTCCCGTTCTCCACTCACGAACACCCAACAACCAGTGAGTGAAAACATGCAGCTTTTATGCAGTTGTACCGAGACTCGATTGCTAGTCAATCATTCAATTGGAATCTCGGTACAACTGCACGTGAATTAATTAAAGTGCAATTCCCCGTGCTCACATATTATTACTTTTTACTTGCACATGATGTGATGTGCCATCCCCGTGCCTAATACAAATATACAATTTACACACACGTGAAACACAAACCCGCTTATATCCCGTGTACCAATGCCTATACACCAACATTTACACACAACACGTAACATATAACATACACAGGGGGGCACTTTGCCACATATACCCCCCCTTGTGCAACGCACACATGGCCTCAATGGCCACCTCCCCCCTCAGTCCCAAAGTCCCGGAAGAGGGGGAAGCAAGTTGTTTCTGGGGGTGGCCATGGTGGAATGTCTGGCACCCCCCAATTCTTCGTGGCTGGCAGCTCCCTCTTCCGGGGCTTCAGCCACACTATCTCCTGCCGCGAAAGAGCAGCTGGGGGAGCTGGTCTCCTGACCTCCCCCCCTTCTTCATGGCCGGCAGTTCCCCTCCGTGGGGCTCCGGCCACCCAATTTCCAGCAGCGAAACTGCTGCGGGGGGAGCTGGTCTCCTGACCTCCCCCCCCTTCTTTGTGGCCGCCAGCTCCCCTCCGTGGGGCTCCGGCCACCGTGTTTCCTGCCACGGAAATGCGGCTGGGGAAGCTGGTCTCCTGACCTCCCCCCCTTTCTTTATGGCCGGCAGCTCCCCTTCATGGAGCTCTGGCCACATTGTAGCGACCCGAGGCAAAGCAGAGGCCCTGGCGACCCCAGGCGACGCAGGACCCTCGACGACCCCAGGCGAAGCAGGATCCCTGGCGACCCAAGGCGACGGCAGCAGCAGCGGCCCCTCGGGAGGCGACGGCAACAGCAGCGGACCCTCTGGAGGCGACGGCAGCAGCAGCGGACCCTCGGGAGGCGACGGCAGCAGCAGCGGACCCTCGGGAGGCGACGGCAGCGGACCCTCGGGAGGCGACGGCAGCAGCAGCGGACCCTCGGGAGGCGAACTTGGGAGGGGAGCCCCTGGCCATAGAGGCGGCAGCGGGAGCTCCACTTCTCCCTCGCACCCTGCACCCTGTGTGGAGCAAAAGGCAGCCCCAGGCGATGCGGAACAGGCAGCTCCAGGCGATGCGGAGCGGCTGGCAACCCCAGGCGATGCGGAGCGGCTGGCAACCCCAGGCGATGCGGAGCGGCTGGCAACCCCAGGCGATGCGGAGCGGCTGGCAACCCCAGGCGATGCCAGACAGACATCCTTGGGCGAAGCGTGGCGAGCATCTTTGGGCGAAGCGTGGCAGGCATCCTTGGGCGAAGCGAGGCGGGCATCCCTGGGCGAAGCGAGGCAGGGAGTCAGGACAAACTGGGGTGCGGGTGTTGGCCCGCTTCTCGACCTCTGTGGCCGGGCGGTTCTTCCCCGTGCTTCCCTCAGCAGCCTATGTAAGGGCTGCTGAGGACCGCTAGCATCTAGTCTTGGTTTTTCTGGTGAAGGGAGAGGCAGCTCCTGCTCCTCTCCTCGTGACGGTGGGGGAAGTAATACCAGCAGGCATTCATCCTCTGCTGGTTGGGGAAGTGTTACCAGCAGGCATTCCTCCTCTGCTGGTGGGGTTGGCGGAGGCAGAGGCAGCTCCTGCTGCTCTGCTCCTGCCGGTGGAGGTGGCGGAGGCGTGAAGTCTCCTGCCGGTGAAGGTGGCGGAGGCAGAGGCAGCTCCTGCTGCTCTGCTCCTGCCAGTGGAGGTGGGAGCGGCGTGTAGTCTCCTGGCGGCGGAGGTGGGAGCGGCGTGTCGTCTACCCTTGTTTCAGGGGACTGGTGCGGCCCTCCCTCTCTTGCAGGGGACTGGTGCGGCTCCGCCTTTCTTGCAGGGAACTAGTGCGGCTCTGCCTCTGAAGGGGAAACCAGCAGGCATTCTTCCTCTGCTGGTTGTGATGGGGAAACCAGCAGGCATTCTTCCTCTGCTGGTGGAGGTGGAACCAGCAGGCATTGTCCCTCTGCTGGCCGCTTGGGTTCTAGGGCTGTGGAAGCCCCGACTTCCCTCTCTTCGGGCTGTGGACGCACCGACTCCTCCCTTTTGGGCTGTGGACGCACCGACTCCTCCCTTTTGGGCTGTGGACGCACTGACTCCTCCCTTTTGGGCTGTGGACGCACCGACTCCCCCTCTTGGGCTGTGGACGTTCGGGCTCCCCCCACTCAGACGTAGGACGTTCGGGCTCCTCCCACTCAGGCGTAGGACGTTCGGGCTCCTCCCACTCAGGCGTAGGACGTTCGGGCTCCTCCCACTCAGGCGTAGGACGTTCGGGCTCCTCCCACTCAGGCGTAGGACGTTCGGGCTCCTCCCACTCAGGCATAGGACATTCGGGCTCCTCCCACTTGGGCTGTGGACACTCAGGCTCCTCCCACGTGGACTGTGGAGGCAAAACCAGCAGGCCTTCTTCCTCTGCTGGTGGAGACGGGGACAGCAGGTACTCCACTGCTGGTGGACCTGCTACCTGGGCTGTTGTTGTGATTATGACCGCCTCCAGGTAGCTGAGGACCAACTCCACACCTTCCTCCCAGGTGCTTAGGGTGTGTTCCCTCTCCTAAGCCTCCCATCGCTCCCTGTCCATCAACCGCAGGATCCGGATGGCTACTGGCATAGACTGGGCCTCCAGCCCAGCATTTTCCAGGATCCAGTCCCATAGTTTGATGGCGTTTTCTGCCATTTTTTTTTTTTTTTTTTTTTTTTTAATCCAAAAATGCGGTTCCTGCTCTGGCCTGAGTCCTGGAGGCGCTGTAGATCCCACGCAGGACACCACGTGTCACAAAGACGGCCAGAGTGGGTGGCGTCAGACCAGAAGCAGGAAATAAACAGACAGAGACTTGGAGTTTGGTGGAGCTGAGCGAATGCTTTCGCTCAGCATTTAATAAACAGAACAGAAAATAAAAGGTTTTAAACACAAAAACAGGTCACGGCACTTGCGCCAAAATAAATAGACAAACAAAACGTACTAAACACTTAACAAACGGTGCACGGAGAGACAAACAAACACGGTGAGTACAAACACTTATAGATTATTTTCCTTCACTTTACTTTCTCCTTCTCTTTCTCACCCGTTCTCCACCCTCGAACACCCAACCCCGAGTGAAATCTACGTGTCTCTATATATACTGTTGTGCTGGGATTCAATTACTAATTAATTATTCACTTGAATCCCAGCACGTGAATTAATTCTGTGCAACCCCGTGCTCACATATTACATTTAACCAGCACGTGAAGTGATTTGTGCCCTCCTCGTGCCTAAATATAAATCTACATTTTAACTCACACATGAAACACAGACCCGTTTATATCCCGTGTACCAATGACTATACACCAACATTAACACACGCACGCACCATACAACACATAATATGCACACAGGGGCGGGGCACATTGCCACACTCCTCCACTTCCCCTATGTAAAAGAACGCTCTTCTCTGGGATACGGTCTTTCTGTCCTCCTCTGTAGCGTAAGTAAGATTTTGCTTATCCCAGTCTTACTAATACAAATCAGTTAAATATCCATCCATCCGCTTCTCCTGATGAGGGTCGCGGCTAAATTATGTATAAATTGCATATAGAGATGTTGATTTATACCATTATTTATTTATTTCAGTGTATTATGAATGATGCATGAGAAATACTAGATTGTTATGACCAGCATTATTATCATCATAATAATACTACGAATAATGTAGCTTTTTTCCCGCAGGATGTTTCAAGCTTCCACCCCTTCTGACAGCACGGAACACCAGGTCCACTGGACGATGAGGAAACTCATTCCTTCCTCCAAATTATTGTGGGGGTGTGGCAAAGTGCCCGCCCCTGTGTGTATTTTGTGTGTTATGTGTTGTATGCGTGCGTATGTTAATGTTGGTGTATAGATTGGTACACGGGATATAAACGGGTCTGTGTTTCACGTGTGTTTAAAGTGTATAATTATATTTAGGCACGAGGATGGCACATCACTTCACGTGCAGATAAAATATGTATAATGTGTGGCACGGGGTTGCACAGAATTAATTCACGTGCTGGGATTCAAGTGAATAATTAATTAGTAATTGAATCCCAGCACAATAGTATATATAGACGCACGTTTCATTCAGTCAGGGTGAGGTGTTCAGAGAGTGGAGAACGGGTGAGAGAGAAGGAGAAATACGTTTAAATATCAATTGCTATTACGTGCTGGGAGGACCAGCACGATACTTGTTTATTTAAAACTCACCGTGTTTGTTTGTGTGTCTGTCCGTGCACTGTCTGTTTACTGTATAGTCCGTTTTGTTTGTCTCTTTATTTTGGCGTGAAGTGCCGTGTCCTGTTTTTGTGCTGTTTTCAACCCTTTTTATTTGTTAATAAACGCTGAGTGCAGCCATTGCACTCAGCTCATCATCACCACTGTCTCTGTGTTTGAATTCCTTTCTGGTCTGACGCAACCCACTCTGGCCGTCTTTGTGACACGTGGTGTCAGAAGTGGGGTAGCCGCGCCTCCAAGCGTCAGACCAGGAGGGGTTTTGTTTAAAAAAAAAAAAAAAAAAAAAAAAAGTCAATGGCAGAAGACGCCATCAAACTGCGGGGCTGGTTCCTGGAGAATGCTGGGCTGGAGGCCCAGTCTCTGCCCATAGTCGTCCGGGCCCTGTGGATGATGGACAGTGAGAGATGGGAGGCCTATCAGCAGGAACACACCCCAAACACCTTGGAGGAAGGTGTGGAGTTTGTCCTCAGCTACCTGGAGGCAACCATAAACGGAACAGCAGCCCAGGTAGCAGGACCACCAGCAGAGGAGTACCTGCTGTCCCCATCTCCACCAGCAGAGGGTGAATGCCTGCTGGTTTTGCCTTCACAGCCCAAGCGGGAGGCAGAGACGGATAAAGAGGTGAAGGACAGGGAGGAGGAGTGCCGCCTAAGGGCCAGGCATCCACGGCGATGTAACAAGCCATCGCCGGGGTGCCTCCTCTGCGACCAGGATCACCTGTTCGCCCACTGTCCCTTCCGCAGTTATGGGGAGGAGCCTGAGCGTCCACAGCCCGAGCGGGAGGAGCCTGAGCGTCCACAGCCCAAATGGGAGGAGACTGAGCGTCCACAGCCCAAATGGGAGGAGCCTGAGCGTCCTACGCCTGAGTGGGAGGAGCCCGAACATCCTACGCCTGAGTGGGAGGAGCCCGAACGTCCTACGCCTGAGTGGGAGGAGCCCGAACGTCCTACGCCTGAGTGGGAGGAGCCCGAAAGTCCTACGCCTGAGTGGGGGGAGCCCGAACGTCCACAGCCCAAGAGGGGGGAGTCGGTGCGTCCACAGCCCAAAAGGGAGGAGTCGGTGCGTCCACAGCCCAAAAGGGAGGAGTCGGTGCGTCCACAGCCCAAAAGGGAGGAGTCGGTGCGTCCACAGCCCAAAGGGAGGCAAGTCGGGGCTTCCACAGCTCTGGGACCCAAGCCACCAGCAGAGGGAAAATGCCTGCTGGTTCAGCCCCAAGAGCCGGAAGGGGAGGAGTTACAGGCCCAACCCCCTGAAAATTTTTTGGGGGGAGAGGGGCAGGAGGCTGGTGTTCCCCAGCAGCCTCTATTCATGCTGATGAAGGCAGCACGGCGCGCACCAGCCCAGCCGCCACAGCGGAGGGAGCCAGCACCGCCAGGAGCAGAGGAGCTGCCTCTGTCTCCGCCACCTCCACCGGAAGGAGCAGAGGAGCAGGAGCTGCCTCTGCCTCCGCCACCTCCACCGCTTCCTCCACTAGGAGCAGAGGAGCAGGAGCTGCCTCTGCCTCCACCACCACCAGGAGCAGAGGAGCTGGAGCTGCCTCTGTTTCTGCCACCGCCCGGAGCAGAGGAGCAGGAGCTGCCTCTGCTGCCCGTACCTCCACAGGGAGTACGGTGGCCGGAGCCCCAGAAAGGGGAGCTGCCGGCCACGAAGAAGGGGGACGAGGTCTGGAGACCACTTTCCCCAGCAGCAGTTTCGCTGCAGGAGTTCTTGTGGCCGGAGCCCCACAGGAGGGAGCTGCCGGCTACGAAGAAGGGGGAGGTCGGGGGACCACCTGCCCCCGCAGCTTTTTCGCTGCAGGACGGGACCAGCATGCTGTCAGCCGTGCCACTACCGGCAGGGGAGCTGACAGCATTTCTAGACATGGGCCCACTGAAGCCTCCCTTCCCAGCCCGAGACTTTGGCCTGGACTGCTGGGTATTTAAGGGGGGAGGTGGCCGTTGAGGCCATGTGTGCTTTGCACAGGGGGGGGGGGTATATGTGGCAAAGTGCCCGCCCCTGTGTGTATTTTGTGTGTTATGTGTTGTATGCGTGCGTATGTTAATGTTGGTGTATAGATTGGTACACGGGATATAAACGGGTCTGTGTTTCACGTGTGTTTAAAGTGTATAATTATATTTAGGCACGAGGATGGCACATCACTTCACGTGCAGATAAAATATGTATAATGTGTGGCACGGGGTTGCACAGAATTAATTCACGTGCTGGGATTCAAGTGAATAATTAATTAGTAATTGAATCCCAGCACAATAGTATATATAGACGCACATTTCATTCAGTCAGGGTGAGGTGTTCAGAGAGTGGAGAACGGGTGAGAGAGAAGGAGAAATACGTTTAAATATCAATTGCTATTACGTGCTGGGAGGACCAGCACGATACTTGTTTATTTAAAACTCACTGTGTTTGTTTGTGTGTCTGTCCGTGCACTGTCTGTTTACTGTATAGTCCGTTTTGTTTGTCTCTTTATTTTGGCGTGAAGTGCCGTGTCCTGTTTTTGTGCTGTTTTCAACCCTTTTTATTTGTTAATAAACGCTGAGTGCAGCCATTGCACTCAGCTCATCATCACCACTGTCTCTGTGTTTGAATTCCTTTCTGGTCTGACGCAACCCACTCTGGCCGTCTTTGTGACAGGGGGTTATGGATGAACTGGATCGACCTCGCCAAAGAAATGCCACCATTTTCACCAGTATTACCGGTGCTCTGGCTGAACTTTGTATAAATAGAACGCTCCTGCAGGTACGAGATAAATTCAAGAAACTGAAATATCTGTACCTGCAGGAGAGAAAACGCCTGCAGTCCTCGAGGTCCCAATTTCGGTTCTGGGAGGAAATGCTCTGGTTAATGAGTGACCGGCCAGTGGCAGTGGCATCGGACCATTTGCTGGAATCCTCATCCTCATCCTCCCAGACATCCTGTGAAATACCGGCCCCATCAATACAATATGGTAATTGCGCCAGCCATCATTTTCTTTTCTAAACTAAAATATGCTACCTCGGTAAAGTTAGCTTGACGTTTGATATTCGTTTGATATCTGACTCAAGCTAACCCGACATGAATGAAAATGGCTGTATCTCTCCAACCACAGAAGCTAGAGTGCTCAAACCAACTTAATTTAAAGGAGACCAATTGTGAATTGTTTCACAAGCTCTCCTTTACATGTGAATCAAACAAATAAATTGTAAAAAACAATAACATACCGCATATACGCACACAGCCTACCTGACACGCGTAAAATGGCTTTATCTCCTCAGCCACAGCAGCTACCGCACTCAAACCAACTTTAATTTAAAGGAGGCCAAATGTGAATTGTTTCACAGTCTCTGTTTTACCTATGAAGCCTAAGAATAATTTGTGAAATACAATAACATATCGCATATACACACCACCGTCCCAGAGTCAATTAAAAGTGCTTGATATCCCCAACCACAGCAGCTAGTGTTTTCAAAACAACTTTAATTTAAAGAATACCAGTTGTGAATTGTTTCACAGCTGCTGTTTTACATGTGAATCCTAATAATAATTTGTGAAAAAACAAATGGTTGGGGATATCATGCCATTTTATGCATGTCAGGCTAAGTGTGTGCACATATGCAAGTTGTTTTGTTTTACACATATTATTCTTAGGATTCACATGTAAAACAAAAGCTGTGAAGCAATTCACAACTGTTCTTCTTTAAATTAAAGTTGTTTTGAACGCTGTAGCTGCTGTAGCTGCTGATCCAGGAGCATCGTCTGATGCGCCTGGAGTACAGAAGGATGTACCATCTGATTGCACGCACCGCTGTCAGGCAGGATCGGCAATACAGTCACCGCTTAGAAAGGCTGGACCACGCTGATCAACAGCACCAAGAGGTGGTTGCGTTGCACGCCAAACTTCTGCGCACAATAACAAGACAACTGCAGGTGCCTACCCCATCTCCTGCTGAGGTGGGCAACCGTTCTGCTGTGCGCAGTCCTGCCGATTTCAGCGGTCCAAGAAGTTTGTACAGAGCAATACCCACTCGCTTCTGCAGCGACACAGGTGTACGGACATGTATTGGTGACGGCTCCATGTCCACCCTTAAAAGTTCCACCAGTTGGTCAAACTTAGCTCGTATGACCCGAAATGT
The DNA here is from genome assembly GCF_902713425.1 of Acipenser ruthenus. NCBI lineage: Eukaryota > Metazoa > Chordata > Actinopteri > Acipenseriformes > Acipenseridae > Acipenser > Acipenser ruthenus. The sequence continues at coordinate 14,035 of NW_026707269.1, read as the reverse complement.
TTCAATTCATTGTTCGTCAGAGAAAGACTCGTGAAGCACAACCTCCTCCCACCAAACAGAGGGACGATGATGCGCCCGCATTCGTCTTTCCTGCCGATGCACAAATAGAGGTCTGTACATAGGGACGAAGTGGATGAGGGTGTCTGCTGGAAAGAAATCTCTAGATAAGAAAGCAATAGATGCACGATTCTTTTCCTGCAAACCCATTGCATGGGCCTGAAGGAGTTCTTCCCATACAAGACTTAATCTAGCCAGTGTTTGTCTGCGTCTTCTACATCCATCCATTTTTGTCGCAACTACGTTGTAAGTAGGCCTATGATTTTATATACCCTTATAACTAATTAGCAAATACACACAAATTATGTATTTATTATATTAACAGTGTTTGTGTAAGTTTCCACATTTTCTGCATAATTAATTTTAATATTTCAACAAAGTACCTGTGTTTGAAACCAACACATCATGAGTTGTTTTTTTATATATTTGTTCCACATTAACGCATATTTGTGATTATTGAACATATACTACTTTTGTTCAGCACATTAACAGTTACGCAGTTGGCTAAGACTAATATATATGGGTGTGTGAAAGGACATCAGTGGAAGCATAAGAAAAGCAGTAATGGGAATTGGTGAGTGCTGTCGGTTTTTGTACACATGATACTTTTACCATTTCTAGAACAACTAATTCTAAACAATAAGAGTAATGACTATTATTATTTTCTTCTTCTTGGCAACATGAACTGTTTTAACTGCAAGCCTTTTGCATTCTAGACAGATGGGGGCTAACCTTCTCTTCATCTCTGCCTAGCGCGTAAAGCCTCTAAACCCCTATGCATTATTTGAACGATATCCTTTATCACGCAGCATCTCTTTTTAGCGCGTTTGGTGATATTTAAATAAACCCTCCCATTATTTTATTATTAATGAGGTCGTTTGCATTTGGACAACTCAATTCTCGCTCTAAAATAAACTCTCATGTAAACGTGGAAGCAGAACTGTCATGACCAAAAAAGCGTGAGAGATCTGTTGTCATGCTTTTCAGTTTTTGTTTGTAAACTGCCTGTGACAGAGATCGAATGACTCTTGGTGTTAGATCTCCCTCTCGACCTGTGAGGGCACGGTGCAAGAGGAACAGAGTACCCTTAATTAAATGGCACGACAATTTATTCCGTAGGGTAGGTGGAAGTCGGTCATTTAGGAAGGGGGCACAGCTACGGCACCCAAGCTCATTGACCCGGACGGTAAGCGGCGTGGCATCCGAGGACTGGAGGAGCGGATGCGCTCGTTAACCTCGGGGTCAGGGGCGAGGGTATAAATAGGGGGCATGGCTTGAGTGATCTGTTCCTTTGTAGATGGTGTGATAAATAGATGGTTATCGGGTGTTAGTCCCGATAGAAATAGTAGGGATTTCTATTTAAAGAACAGCGATAACTGTACTGTTGGTCACAAGATTTTCTTTTCGTTTGTTTTAAAATGGCCGCCGCTTAAAAGACTACAATTCCCCTAGTTCCTGGAACTCATGGGCTTTGTAACGGCGGGATTCTGGGTAATAAAAAGGGGAGTGTTTTGTAGCAAGAGGTGGTGGTACGGCAGTGAGGCCTGAGTGTTGGATTGGGTTTTTTTAAAAATAAAAAAAACCCTAGCAGGACGCGCCTGTTGAGGCCAAAGAGTGGAAAATATTGTTAGTACTAAACTGAACGGTGGCACGGTTATACAGCGAACAGAGGCTGTAAGGGACAGTCTTCAAAGGACGGTGAAATACGTAAATAGAGCAAGGTGCGCAGTTTAAAAATAAGCGTTTGGTGTACGCAATTCAACGCAAAGGACAGAACAGTAATGCTGAAGACACTGCTCTGAAACTGGATATAAACTTACCTGCAACGCTACAACAATCTGTGAGTACAAGCACTACAACCGGAATACATATTCCTATACTCAATTGGTGGAGTTGCTGGCAAGCCAACGTGGTTACCCGGGAACAAGAAAGAGATGCTGTGTTTCTTTTTCTTTACTGGACTAAGTGCACCAAGTGTGGACAATCAAAAGACTGAAAAGAAAAGGTGCATGTACCAGTGGACTTAAAGTACATCTTTATGGGATTTAATTGCCTTATGTTTGTGTGTACAGTTCTTCTTTATTATTATGGTGTGGATTAGCCACTCCCTAATCAATAGTCAGGGCTTGAAAAAGTGAGTTAGTGCCCAGACCTGGGTTAGTTTTTATTTTTGGTGCTTATATTTAGTTTTGTCTCTACTTTTTGTTTTCTTTGTAAATAAAATCTCACCTATTGGTTCGCCATTTCTGTTTCCGACTCCGTCTTTAGAATAGCATATTCAGTCAGAGTCTTACAAAATAGAGCACTCTTGCTCACACTGGTTAAATTACGTAGCCGAGAAGGAGCCTGTATTGCGAAAACTAACCGTGAATGTGTCTTATCTGTGTCTTAACACTGTGTGTCTTTTGTGTTATTTCTCACTAAAAGAATACTGAGCACGATCCGGAGCTGCAGCCGCAGGGCAGCGAAAACCCGGACCTCAGCACTCACTTTTCCACTGCAGGAACTGTCTTTGTTTGCACCACTAACACCAAAATCACGCACTGTCTAAATTGTGTCTGTGTTTTGTGTTTTATGTGGGTGACGAAACTGGACTTTTTGGGTTACGGGTCAAACCCGTTGGATTATAAAACGGAGTGATACACGCCGCTGTACCACTTCCTACAGTGTTATTATTTGCAGGTTTGCCTTAAGGCTCTGGACATTTTCTGAATAAAATAAACACCCTTGCACCTGTACCAAACGTTGTTTGTGTAATTACTCTGCACTGCACTCACCTGCACGTATTCACCACTCTGCCACACTGCCCCAATGTCTTCACATACTCTTCTTGGGGTGTTGTTTCTCTGTTCTTCTTGCACTGTGGTTCACCACTAGAAGAGTTTTTGCACTGGGGTGATAGAGTGGAGTCGTGTTTCCTTCATCTACAGTACTTTAGAAGCTAAAGAAAGAAAGAGAAGAGAGACAAAGGTTATTGTACAGCATTCTTCCACATGCAGTGTTCTGCAGGGCTTCATGTCATAAACATGACAACTAGAGTGAACTCTGATGACTGTGTATTGAGAGGATACAGTCAGATCCACTTCAAATTTCTCTTTTTATGATTCTAAATTTTTGTGTAAAATATCTGTATAGCAAAGATCCGGTAAAACTACAATTCCCAGAATCTCCCTCACAGCTGAAACTGATTTGCTGGTCTGCTGTACAGAACCAATCCACACACATACTTACTGTACTGTGACAATAATAACAAAGCAATGCTTACTGTGACACACACAAAGTGATATGTGGCGCTGCCAGCAAACATTACAGTCCCTGGGATAGCTGTAGTGAGATGAGCTTTTAAAAATTATATTATATTTGAATCAAGTGTAAGAAATAAAATAAGACTGATGGGTCATAGAATACAGGTTCACTCTCATTGTGACGATGCTGCTGCATACTCTCCACAGAAATTCTCTACTGGGGACGCTAAGCAACCCGACTGGATTTGACATCACCCAGTGATGGGACATGTGATCCCTGCAGCTCTGTAAAGCTGTGGGAGCAGCACAACTGCAAACAGTCTACCAGAAATGGGGAAAGGCACAGATCTAACACAGGGGTGTCCAAAGCTGGCCCTTCCACTCCTGCTCTTTGTTCCAACCCTGTTCTGAGTTGTTTAATTGAACCAATTAAAGCTCCATCCAGGCACAGGAGTAGCACTTTATAGAAGTGAACCTGTTCAATGTGGAGTGGAATGGCCTCCAGGAGCGTGATTGGACAGCGCTGATCTCACAGCATTCTAAAGAGGCGTGGCAGTGGCTGCACATCTAGCAGGTGCCTCAGGAGCAAGCACAGTTATGTCCTTGTTGACATAGTGGTTGGGCAGCTCCCCTTCATTAAAATATGAATCTCAAGCACACTGCTGGTGTTCAGTACCAGGTTCTGCAAGATTAATGTACGATTACCTCCAAATCCCAGTTCACACTCAGATGGAGAATCATCACACAGGTTGGATCCCAGCTTTTTCTTCTCCTCAAGTGTTCATACATTATTTTCAGTAGGAAGTTCCTCTGCAATGGGGACACATTCCTGTTCTATGAACTCCTCTTTAATAGGAACACATTCCTGTTCAGGGACGTCTTCCTCTTTAACACATGTCAGCTCTGTAACCTGTATTAGACTTGCACACCACTCCTGCTCAAAGAACTCCTCTTGTGTGTAAACTGCTTCTATCTTTTGCCCCTCCTGTGCTTCAGATTCAGGGATAGCGTGGCTCTCTATGGGATCAGTGGGAATCAAAACTGTATAAAATTACAACTCTTACTTACTAGCTAGGTTCCTCTACAAAGCCAGCCCCTTGTCAGAATAACTAAATAGATTCAATTCTTTTAGCCTGTCTGCATAAGACATGCCTTTTAAACCTGGGATAATTCTGGTTGCTCTTCTTTGCACTTTCTCTAGAGCAGCAATATCCTTTTTGTAATGAGGTGACCAGAACTGAACAGAATATTCTAGATGCGGTCTTGCTAATGCATTGTACAGTTTTAACATTACTTCCCTTGATTTAAATTCAACACGTTTCACAATATATCCGTGCATCTTGTTGGCCTTTTTATAGCTTCCCCACATTGTCTAGATGAAAACATTTCTGAGTCAACATAATGTCACTGGGTCTAAGAGGAGCTATTTCTCTTATTTTGTTTATTTATTTTCAATTAAGTTACTTATTTTCAATACAGTTACTTTACCTTGTTTTTAACTCCCAAATTAAAACACATTTTCCCTCACAGCAGGAAACTGCACAACAGCTGAGGACAACAGAGGCAAGTCTCAGCAGTGTCTGAGGAATGTCTTTCTGTGAACTCATACTGTATTGTGATAACGGTTGGGATGGAAACTGTCAACACAGAATACAAGTTTCAATGTGTCAAATACAATGAGCAGACAAGGGGCTGCAGCAGGAGAGCTGCTTATTCTCAAAGCAGCTTCATGGAAACAAGTGATTTACACAATGCTAACTTTTCAAAGTGCAGCAATATGTTTTTTTGTACAAACTCCACCTGTGTAATAATCATTAGTAACAACATTGGAAGCTTACTTGTGCAATGTCATGTGAACTGCAGATATACATCCAATCACATCCCTTGTAGTAACACAATACCTTTGTACTGGTGTGGCTCTCCCTATTGCATGCATCCTCTGCTCTTAAATAATACCCTGTATAAGTAAGTGTCTGGGTTTAAAACAATATGACTGATCGTTTCCTAATTCTGTTATACCGTGTATTAGTAAGTGTCTGGGTTTTAAACAATATGAGCGATCGTTTCCTAATTCTGTTTACCATCAGCTGAACAAAGTACTTTATTTATTTATTTTATGGTTAGAATTTTTCTAACAAACAAACTGCAGCATCACGCTGTTTTGAGCAAATGATATATCTTAATAATAGAATAATACACATTGTAATAGTATAATATATACTGCACTACTATCCATTCTTAATAATACACACTGTTATAGTATAACATATACGGTTACATGACATAACAGCGAGTCTAAAACCACGCCGACATCACTGCGACAGACATTACAGCGACTGCCCATAACAGCACTACGACATCACCGCAACGGACATTACAGCGACTGCACATAACAGCGCTACGACATCACCACGCCAAACTACAATTACCAGAAGACTCTGCGAAGTTCACAAAAGCGTCACTTACCAGGAGCTGGGACACACGACGCAGTCAGAGTGGGCTTCACCACAGATTTTCTGATTGCAGACGACTAAAGTTTTTTTTTTCACTGCTCCCATACAGCTCCATCATAACTAGACTGGTAAATACGATAAGTAAAACCTCCATGCAATAAAAGCGTGCTTCCACAAACATTTTTTTTATGTAGTTGGTCTGCATTTTTTTCACTTGTTGCAGAATGATATTCAGCACGTGTTTTGATTATATATATAATGTATATGATTACTCCTCCACAGGACATCTGGGATTGGGCTAGGACTAAAAAGAAGGATAGGACAGTGAATCCCGTGATGCAGTTCGGTACTCAATTACAGGCGCCATTTCTGGAGCCCACTCAGTACTGAATACATTGTGGAGATGCTGTGGTGCAGCGCCAGGATATACCGGTATTGTTTTAATAACAATACAAAATATTGTTAATATAAAGTGACTGACTTATTTATGCGACTTAATTCTTGATTATGTCAAGAAACATTTTGCCAGGGCGAGCGTGAATAAGTTAAAAGCATTGTGAGTGCGCTGTGTTAAAGTGCTCTACTGGCTCCAGAAATGCTCCACTGTTTACTAACCCCGCCCACTTGTGCAATAATTTTCCTATCCTTCTTTTATATAGTCCTAGGATTGGGGACTTATACAAGGACATGACGTGTTTGGATTTTTTTTAATGTTTATTTTGTACAGATTTGTTTTTTAAATAAAGTGTTTAACTTTATATTGTTGTCCTTGCTTCCTGCCCTGTCGTATCCATACTGAACCCACAGTTTTCTTTCTAGCATGACACTTTTATCCAGAGCGAGTTCGCTTTTGTTTGAAATTAAAATGTTGTAGTCAGATCATTCCCCTTGATGTACTTGCTTGGCACGTAGTTTTTTATTATTATTTCTAGTACTGCTGCTAATCTGAGTCTGTACACTATGTCTAATAAAAGGGTCTATTAAAAGACCTTTACAAATACATCACAGAGATATTTACATTCTAAAGCTCTGCAATATGGTCTGTGACTTTCTTAGCGGGACTCTTTACACTTTACCAGAAGGACACCATTTAAGTCTCTCTAATTACAGACTGGTTAAGACTTACCAATATAGTAATTTCTTAGTTTCTAGAATACCTATTTAAATATGAATTAGACTAGGTTAGATGCACTACGTTCTTATAATCTATAAAATAACACAATGTATAATAATCAAACACTTTAAAACATGTCTTAAGAGAAATTTGAACCAAGATCTTTCCATTAGAAGGTGGTTTGAGGTGTTAAAGACTTTCCGTGACTATTTTGCTCATCCTTGGCATTCAGCTGTTAACCGTAAGGTTGGTAGTTTCAAGACATTGCCTTTCCGGGCGGCCTTTTCAAGAGACGCCAAGCTTCCGATTTCATCTTCAGTTGTGAAGTGTGCGGTGGCCAAGTGGTAAGGCGTCGGTCTCGTAAACCCAAGATCATGGGTTCAATCCCTGTCTGTACCTTGTTGCTGTCTTTAAAACACTGTTTGGTACTTGTTTGTACCTTCGCAGCTGAAATGAAAAATTATAAATGCCATTTGTATTTTAATTTAAAAAAGGGGGCACTCGGATTTGAACTGGAGACCTCTTGATCTGCAGTCAAATGTTCTACCACTGAGCTATACCCCAACTCTCCTAGCAACATTTGATCTTTACTGCTTCATTTTGCTACCTGACATTGGCTGAGCAGCAGCTTCAGAAGAAAATCCTATGAATGGATAATTATATTTCACCATCTCTGCTTTCTTTAAGTGTTATGTCCGAGATTGGTTAAATGTAATTTTTTGTTAAATGTTTCCATTAAGATTCACTCATAGCACAGCATAGGTTTGTTAATGTACTGTGCTAAAGTTACATTTTTTTAACTACACCCTATTAGCACGTGTCTTGTTTTATGGTCATTCCACAAAAAGGGAGACAAAACCGAACCAGGTAACTACAGACCAATTAGCCTGACTTCTATTATATGTAAACTTATGGAAACTATAATAAGATCTAAAATGGAAAATTACCTTGTGACGGAAATATAATGAGTTCTAGTTGTAAATCTCCCTCTCGGCCTGTGAGGATACGAAGTAGCGAAAGGGAAAGGCTTTGGACAGGTTGTCCTGACAGTTCATTCCCTGGGTCGGGAAGTCAATCAGCCTGGAAAAAGACGAGACTCCAGTGCGAGAATGTATTGACCTGGAAGGTAAACGAGGTAGCAGCTGCAGGCAATAGAGTCAGCTGTAATCGTTTACCAAGGGGTCATGGATGATCACATAAAAGGGGCTGGAGAATTATAAATCTTTTCCTTTGCTTGGGTTTTTGTTACAAGAAAACTGGAAGGACCGGGAGATTGCCCAAAATAAATAACGAAAGGAGTTTGTGAGTGTTTTGTTTGTTTGTTTGTCTGTTTAGTAATTGTCTGTGTTTGTTATCACTAGACGGCTAAACACAGATTCGGAGCTGTCGCCAAGGGCCAGCACAAAACCGGATCATCACTGCACTACCGTCACGAATAAACATTGTTATCAGCACTTGTTCCACTAATAGCACGTATTATATTGTACTTCACCACAAGCACTGAGAGCACTCACTTTGGAACAGTGATCGTGTGTGTCTAATTGTGTGTGTTTTGTACCGTGTCTATTATTTGCGGGACTGCAACCCTTCATTTTATTACTGTGCAATACACATTGTTGTGTATTGCCAGCTCTTTATTATTTACTGGCGGGTCATCAGACCATTGGATTATAAACCATTAAAACAATCATTTTCACCCATACTTTGTTGTCTGTGTGTTCTTGGAATTACTGTATCCGCACTGCACCTGCTATACACCTGTTACCACTTACCACTTTGCCACACGTGGTGTCAGACATGGGATGGATCGCAACGCACTAGCGGAGCTGCTGGAGGCACTGGAGAGCAGACGGGACGCAGAGGAGAGAAGGAGAGAGGAGCGCTACACCGCGCTCATTGAACAGGTAGGGCTGGCATTGTCCACAGTGTCAGCCCCTACTGCAGCACCAGCAATGTCGGCACCGTAGGCTCGGGCGATGAAGATGTCGGCGGAGGACGACCCGGAGGCGTACTTGGTGGCGTTTGAAAGGATGGCTACCACTGCGTCATGGCCACGGGAGTTCTGGGCAAGCCAGCTGGGACCCTGCCTGATCGGGGAGGCTCAGGCAGCCTACCAGGCCATGAGTGACCTCAACGCCGCCAGCTACGACCTGGTCAAACAGGCCATTCTCCGCCGCCTCAACATAACAGCAGAGACCCACCGGGTTCGGTTTAGGGAGTACCGAAGATCCCCGGAGACACGCCCCAGGGTGGTTGCAGAGCGGTTATGTGACCACATGGTGCACTGGCTGACCCCCGAGACCAAAACCAACGCAAATGGGGGAAGCAATAGTGGTGGAGCAGTTCTGCCATGTGGTCGTGCCGATACCCAGGCTTGGATATGGCGCCACAACCCTGACACCCTGGAGGGCGCTGTGAAACTGGCCGAGGACTACGAGGACTCCCTAGTTTCTGCCCGGACGGGGATTCTGTCGGCTCCTGCCCTTCGGAACAGCCGACCCTCATCTCTCTCTCCTCCAACACCACCACCACCATCAGTCCCGGGACCCAGACCTCCGAGACCGCTGACCCCAATGGGCCACCTTGCCTCCCCTCCATGGAGACCAAGGTTGGCCCCCAGTTGGGGTAGAGGTGCTGCCCCTGCCCCGTTGCCATACCAGCAGCGGGACAGACACTTAACCACTGTTTCCTCTGTCCCCCCGATTTGTTTTAGGTGCAACCAACAGGGACATCTGGCCAGGCCAAGCCCCGCTGCCATGGAGTGCGATGTGGCCGCATGTAATTGGGCACCTGAGATAGGTAAGCGTGGGGAAAACGGTCGGGTGGGGCCTTGTATGATTGCTGTGGTTTTAGGCAATGTGAAAACCCACGCATTAGTGGACACAGGATGTGAGCAAACCTTGATTAGAACAGCTCTCTTGGGCGGTGTGTCGTGGCGGCCACGAGGTCAGGTGGCCATCTCCTGTGTCCATGGAGACATGGCGGCATACCCCACACTAAAAGTATATTTATCGGTAGGACCGATAAAACGACACCTGGTAGTAGGGGTGGCGGAAAGGTTGCCACACCCAGTTATTCTGGGCTGAGACTGGCCAAAATTGAAAGAACTAGCAAATAATGGCAGTCCCGACCGCACACGTAAACGTGGCAGAAGAAGAGAAAAGGGAACGGATTGGTGATGTGTTTCCTTTTCAAGCTGAAATGTTTTCTCCTATTTTCCGTCCTAGAAAAACAAATAAGGAGAGACGGACCGCAAAATGGGAGGGAGCATCCCTGAGACAAGGCTGGGGTCTGGTGGGAGAATGCTTGAATGGTAACAAACGCCAGTCAAAAGGAGTCGGAACGCAGTGTGACCGAGAGGGCGAGGTTACTGGACCATCCAGGGCAGATGCTACTCTGGCCCCTCTCAATATACCGGACATGTGGTACTCAAGCACGGACATAGTGTGGGGCCAACATAATGACCCGTCACTAGTGCACGCTTGGGGGCAGGTCCGGTCTGTTGAAGGTAAGGATGTTGATGGCGCTGGGGCGCTGGTATATCCACACTTCAGTATCAAGGGGCAATTACTATATAGGGTAAATCTAGCCACGGGCACAGGACAGCCTGTAACACAATTATTGGTTCCCCCGTCTTGTCGACTGGAGGTCATGAGGCTGGCGCATGATATCCCTTTTGCGGGGCACCTCGGAGCTGACAAGACAAGGGAGCGGATATTGGCTCGATTCTATTGGGTAGGTCTTCATACTGATGTGTCGAGATATGTAGCCACATGCCCAGACTGCCAGCGAGTAGCGCCGGGTCGAGTGCGCCCCGCCCCTTTGGTTCCACTGCCAATTATTTCCACTCCTTTTGAACGCATTGCCATGGACATAGTGGGCCCTCTGCTACCGTCTGACTCTGGGTATACGCATATATTAGTAGTGGTAGATTATGCAACGCGATATCCAGAGGCAGTTCCATTGAGGTCCACTAGTGCTGCTGCAATAGCCACCGAGTTAGTACAGATTATGGCGAGAGTAGGGATCCCCAAAGAGATCTTGACTGATCATGGAACCAATTTTCTGTCTAACACGTTACAGCAGGTATATAAAATATTAAAAATACGTCCCATCAGGATGTCTGTTTATCATCCACAGACGGACGGTTTGGTGGAACGTTTTAGTCAGACCTTGAAGTCGATGCTGAGACGGTTTGTAACGCAAGAGCAAAAACATTGGGCATCGCTCCTTCCCTACCTCCTTTTTGCAGTGAGAGAGGTGCCGCAGAGTTCGATAGGGTTCTCCCTCTTCGAGCTCTTGTATGGCCGACAGCCTCGCGGCATCCTCGATCTGTTGAGAGAGGGGTGGGAAGAGCACAAAGGCTCCTCCAAAAATGTAGTGAAGCATGTGCTCCTACTAAGAGATCGCCTAGATTTGATCGGTCGTTTGGCCCAGGACAACCTCAGATCGGCTCAGCACCGACAACAGCAGCATTACAACAAAAATGCACTAATTCGAACCTTTCGACCAGGAGACAAGGTAATGCTGCTGCTTCCCTCCTCAGAATCCAAGTTATGTGCTAAATGGCAGGGGCCATATGAAGTGATTCGGGCTATAGGAAAGGTGAATTATGAAATTAGACAGTCCGATCGCCGTAATGAACGTGAAATTTATCATGTCAATTTATTAAAGCCCTGGCAGGCAAGGGAGGTCTTGTTTATAGCCTGTGACAGGGTGACTGGTGGTCTGACGTCATGCAGAAGCAGGAAGGGAAAAATAAACTGACACCAAGGCAGTACTGCAGTTCAAAGTAAGACGTGGCTGGCCGCCGTTTTTATTAATAAACAAAAATAAATAAAAAGGTTTGAACAAAAAAACACACTTTGTGCTTGCAGAGCGAAAATAAATATGTAAACAAAAACAAATCACAAACTCTACAACCGGTCAGGCTGGGCAATCGCCTTCACTGACGCTATCCTTGGTTAGTTTTTAAATAAATTTATCTCGCTCTCCGTCTCTCTGCTCGCTCTGTCCTCTTTAACACCCACCCGGAGCTGGAGAGCTGCAGTCTTTTTATAACAGGTGACCATCTCCCAATTAGCAACAAATTAAATCACCTAATTAATTTGGGAGATGGACACCTTCTGCACGAGTTTACTAATTACTGTGTGGATGGGGCTTCCCATCCACACTACTAAATAATAAACAAACGGCTACACCGTCATTTAAAACACAAAACACAAACACAAAATAACACAGGGGCGGAGGGGGAACCCCCGTTCTAAACTAAAATAAACAAAACAATGTACAGGGCTGATCGCCCTGTTACATAGCCCCAGGCAACAAGAGGATGATTTAGGCCCCTGTCCAGAGACTCCTAGCACAAAAATCATTCCGATGGGGGAACAATTGGTTCCAGACCAGCAACGGGAGCTGCGTAAGCTTATTGAGGAATTCAGCGATGTTTTTTCTGACTTGCCCGGCAGAACTAATTTGGCTGAATATGAAATTATCTCTCCACCAGGTGTCATCGTGAGGGAGAGACCTTACCGGATCCCAGAAAGTCGACGAAGTGGCGTTCGCAAAGAGGTATGGGACATGCTCGAACTTGGGGTGATTGAACCTTCCAGGAGCAAGTGGTGCAGTCCTATTGTCATAGTGGCCAAGAAAGACGGCACCAACCGCTTCTGCGTGGATTTCAGGAAGGTAAACGCTATTGCCAAGTTCGATGCGTACCCTATGCCTCGGGTCGACGAACTTTTAGACAGACTGGGTAAGGCGAGGTTTATCTCCACTTTGGACCTGACGAAGGGATACTGGCAGATCCCTTTAACCCGCAGTTCTAGAGAGAAAACCGCATTTTCAACACCAGAGGGGCTGTTTCACTTTAAAACCATGCCGTTTGGGCTACATGGTGCGCCCGCTGCCTTTCGAGACTGATGGATCAGGTTTTACGTCCACATCATGAATATGCAGCAGCAAATATTGATGATGTGGTCATTTACAGCTCCACCTGGCGAGGGCATTTGGCTAGGATTGCAGTCGTCTTCAGTCTCTAAGGGTAGCCCCGGCTGACAGCTAACTTGAGAAAATGTGCGTTTGCCAAGACAGAGACTCAATATTTGGGATTTTTAATGGGGAATGGAAGGGTGAGACCCGTAGTCACTAAAATCCAGGCTTTGGTGATGCAGCGATCCCCAAAACCAAGACTCAGGTGAGGTCACTGCTGGGATTAGCCGGTTATTACCGCCCGCTTTATCCCTGAGTATGCCACAGTGGTTAACCCTTTAGTTGACCTCACCAAAAAGGGTGCTCCAAATTTAATTAAATGGTGAGCTGAGTGTCAGGGGGCGTTTGATACTATTAAGCATAGGACTTTGCCAGGCCCCCACTCTTATCACACCAGATTTCACCAAAAGATTCATCCTCCACACCGACGCCTCGGATGTAGGGTTTGGGTGCTGTCTTGTCTCAAAAGGTAGATGGAGTAGAACACCCGATACAGTACATCAGTAAAAAAAAATGCTACCTCGGGAACGCAACTACTCCATAGTCGAAAAGGAGTGTTTGGCCATTAAATGGGCTACTCATTCTTTACGATACTACCTGCTGGGACACTGTCACAAAGACGGCCAGAGTGGGTGGCGTCAGACCAGAAAAGGAATGCACAGAGACGGTGGTTGTGATGATGAGCCGAGTGCAATGGCTGCACTCAGCGTTTAATAACAAATAAAAGGTTTGCACAATGGAATACAAAACAGGACACGGCACTTGACGCCAAAATAAACAGACAGACAAAACGACTAAACACTTAACAAACGGTGCACGGAGACAAACAAACACGGTGAGTACAAAACACTTATAATTATTCTAATGATTTTAACTCTCCTCTCTCTCTCACCCGTTCTCCTCTTCCAAACACCCAACCCTGAGTGCAAGAAATGTGCGTCTATATATACTATTGTGCTGGGATTCAATTACTAATTAATTATTCACTTGAATCCCAGCACGTGAATTAATTCTGTGCAACCCCGTGCTCACATATTACATTTAACCCGCACGTGAAGTGATTTGTGCCCTCCTCGTGCCTAAATACAAATCTACACTTTAAATACACGTGAAACACAGACCCGTTTATATCCCGTGTACCAATGACTATACACCAACATTAACACACACACGCA
>NW_026707268.1:0-31098 GCF_902713425.1 Acipenser ruthenus | reverse complement strand
GAAGCCGGGCTATCGTTCCCCGAGCTCGGCTGAACACTTGCTCGTCCCCCGGGGGACCTGCACGGCGATTAGCCCTGGTCCCGCGTCCCGGGTCTACAGCGATGAATGAATTCATTCAATGCACTTTCCCCCCCGGGTGCACGAGTGTTATGAAGCCGGGCTATCGTTCCCCGAGCTCGGCTGAACACTTGCTCGTCCCCCGGGGGACCTGCACGGCGATTAGCCCTGGTCCCGCGTCCCGGGTCTACAGCGATGAATGAATTCATTCAATGCACTTTCCCCCCCGGGTGCACGAGTGTTATGAAGCCGGGCTATCGTTCCCCGAGCTCGGCTGAACACTTGCTCGTCCCCCGGGGGACCTGCACGGCGGTTAGCCCTGGTCCCGCGTCCCGTGTGAACAGCGATGAATGAATTCATTCAATGCACTTTCCCCCCCGGGTGCACGAGTGTTATGAAGCCGGGCTATCGTTCCCCGAGCTCGGCTGAACACCTGCTCGTCCCCCGGGGGACCTGCACGGCGATTAGCCCTGGTCCCGCGTCCCGGGTCTACAGCGATGAATGAATTCATTCAATGCACTTTCCCCCCCGGGTGCACGAGTGTTATGAAGCCGGGCTATCGTTCCCCGAGCTCTGCTGAACACTTGCTCGTCCCCCGGGGGACCTGCACGGCGGTTAGCCCTGGTCCCGCGTCCCGTGTGAACAGCGATGAATGAATTCATTCAATGCACTTTCCCCCCCGGGTGCACGAGTGTTATGGGTCCCGGCTGGAGATCCGCGAGCTCGGCTGAACACCTGCACAAGCGCCGCTGCGGAGACCCGTTAGAAGCAGCCCCGAAGGCCAGCGAAAATAGCCGAGAGTTAAGCCCCTCCCCGCCGTGGCTTCGTCAGCCACTCGCCGCTTCAAGAGGGACGGGCCTCTGGTCATGTCATAAATCACATGACCAGAGGCCCGCCCAACCTGACGTTGCGGAAGTTTGCCGAAGACACAGCGGGGAGAGGCTTAACTCTCGGCTATTTTCGAACTCGGCGAAAAGGCAGCAGGACGCTCTATTCACGGCTAACTCCCCGCGGTCCCCTCTGACCGATCGGAGCCGGTTTAGCGCTCCAGGCAGTCGGATACTTTAGCGCCTCAGCAGCGGGGGCGACGACCTCTAACATTCCCCGGGGAGCTGCCCGAGTGTAAGGCCGGGACCCCCGTCTGCTGGGGGAAAAAAATACCTGCACGTCCCCCCCGTGTGCACGGGTGTTATGAGCTCGGGCTGAACACTTGCTCGTCCCCCCCGCCCCCGGGGAGCCTCACGGCGGAACAGCGATTAATGAATTCATTAAATGCATTTCCCCCCCGGGTGCACGAGTGTTATGAGGCCGGGCTATCGTTCCGCGAGCTCGGCTGAACACCTGCTCGTCCCCCGGGGGACCTGCACGGCGATTAGCCCTGGTCCCGCGTCCTGGGTCTACAGCGATGAATGAATTCATTCAATGCACTTTCCCCCCCGGGTGCACGAGTGTTATGAAGCCGGGCTATCGTTCCCCGAGCTCGGCTGAACACTTGCTCGTCCCCCGGGGGACCTGCACGGCGGTTAGCCCTGGTCCCGCGTCCCGGGTCTACAGCGATGAATGAATTCATTCAATGCACTTTCCCCCCCGGGTGCACGAGTGTTATGAAGCCGGGCTATCGTTCCCCGAGCTCGGCTGAACACCTGCTCGTCCCCCGGGGGACCTGCACGGCGATTAGCCCTGGTCCCGCGTCCCGGGTCTACAGCGATGAATGAATTCATTCAATGCACTTTCCCCCCCGGGTGCACGAGTGTTATGAAGCCGGGCTATCGTTCCCCGAGCTCGGCTGAACACTTGCTCGTCCCCCGGGGGACCTGCACGGCGATTAGCCCTGGTCCCGCGTCCCGGGTCTACAGCGATGAATGAATTCATTCAATGCACTTTCCCCCCCGGGTGCACGAGTGTTATGAAGCCGGGCTATCGTTCCCCGAGCTCGGCTGAACACTTGCTCGTCCCCCGGGGGACCTGCACGGCGATTAGCCCTGGTCCCGCGTCCCGGGTCTACAGCGATGAATGAATTCATTCAATGCACTTTCCCCCCCGGGTGCACGAGTGTTATGAAGCCGGGCTATCGTTCCCCGAGCTCGGCTGAACACTTGCTCGTCCCCCGGGGGACCTGCACGGCGGTTAGCCCTGGTCCCGCGTCCCGTGTGAACAGCGATGAATGAATTCATTCAATGCACTTTCCCCCCCGGGTGCACGAGTGTTATGAAGCCGGGCTATCGTTCCCCGAGCTCGGCTGAACACCTGCTCGTCCCCCGGGGGACCTGCACGGCGATTAGCCCTGGTCCCGCGTCCCGGGTCTACAGCGATGAATGAATTCATTCAATGCACTTTCCCCCCCGGGTGCACGAGTGTTATGAAGCCGGGCTATCGTTCCCCGAGCTCGGCTGAACACTTGCTCGTCCCCCGGGGGACCTGCACGGCGATTAGCCCTGGTCCCGCGTCCCGGGTCTACAGCGATGAATGAATTCATTCAATGCACTTTCCCCCCCGGGTGCACGAGTGTTATGAAGCCGGGCTATCGTTCCCCGAGCTCGGCTGAACACTTGCTCGTCCCCCGGGGGACCTGCACGGCGATTAGCCCTGGTCCCGCGTCCCGGGTCTACAGCGATGAATGAATTCATTCAATGCACTTTCCCCCCCGGGTGCACGAGTGTTATGAAGCCGGGCTATCGTTCCCCGAGCTCGGCTGAACACTTGCTCGTCCCCCGGGGGACCTGCACGGCGGTTAGCCCTGGTCCCGCGTCCCGTGTGAACAGCGATGAATGAATTCATTCAATGCACTTTCCCCCCCGGGTGCACGAGTGTTATGAAGCCGGGCTATCGTTCCCCGAGCTCGGCTGAACACCTGCTCGTCCCCCGGGGGACCTGCACGGCGATTAGCCCTGGTCCCGCGTCCCGGGTCTACAGCGATGAATGAATTCATTCAATGCACTTTCCCCCCCGGGTGCACGAGTGTTATGAAGCCGGGCTATCGTTCCCCGAGCTCGGCTGAACACTTGCTCGTCCCCCGGGGGACCTGCACGGCGGTTAGCCCTGGTCCCGCGTCCCGTGTGAACAGCGATGAATGAATTCATTCAATGCACTTTCCCCCCCGGGTGCACGAGTGTTATGGGTCCCGGCTGGAGATCCGCGAGCTCGGCTGAACACCTGCACAAGCGCCGCTGCGGAGACCCGTTAGAAGCAGCCCCGAAGGCCAGCGAAAATAGCCGAGAGTTAAGCCCCTCCCCGCCGTGGCTTCGTCAGCCACTCGCCGCTTCAAGAGGGACGGGCCTCTGGTCATGTCATAAATCACATGACCAGAGGCCCGCCCAACCTGACGTTGCGGAAGTTTGCCGAAGACACAGCGGGGAGAGGCTTAACTCTCGGCTATTTTCGAACTCGGCGAGAAGGCAGCAGGACGCTCTATTCACGGCTAACTCCCCGCGGTCCCCTCTGACCGATCGGAGCCGGTTTAGCGCTCCAGGCAGTCGGATACTTTAGCGCCTCAGCAGCGGGGGCGACGACCTCTAACATTCCCCGGGGAGCTGCCCGAGTGTAAGGCCGGGACCCCCGTCTGCTGGGGGAAAAAAATACCTGCACGTCCCCCCCGTGTGCACGGGTGTTATGAGCTCGGGCTGAACACTTGCTCGTCCCCCCCGCCCCCGGGGAGCCTCACGGCGGAACAGCGATTAATGAATTCATTAAATGCATTTCCCCCCCGGGTGCACGAGTGTTATGAGGCCGGGCTATCGTTCCGCGAGCTCGGCTGAACACCTGCTCGTCCCCCGGGGGACCTGCACGGCGATTAGCCCTGGTCCCGCGTCCTGGGTCTACAGCGATGAATGAATTCATTCAATGCACTTTCCCCCCCGGGTGCACGAGTGTTATGAAGCCGGGCTATCGTTCCCCGAGCTCGGCTGAACACTTGCTCGTCCCCCGGGGGACCTGCACGGCGGTTAGCCCTGGTCCCGCGTCCCGGGTCTACAGCGATGAATGAATTCATTCAATGCACTTTCCCCCCCGGGTGCACGAGTGTTATGAAGCCGGGCTATCGTTCCCCGAGCTCGGCTGAACACCTGCTCGTCCCCCGGGGGACCTGCACGGCGATTAGCCCTGGTCCCGCGTCCCGGGTCTACAGCGATGAATGAATTCATTCAATGCACTTTCCCCCCCGGGTGCACGAGTGTTATGAAGCCGGGCTATCGTTCCCCGAGCTCGGCTGAACACTTGCTCGTCCCCCGGGGGACCTGCACGGCGATTAGCCCTGGTCCCGCGTCCCGGGTCTACAGCGATGAATGAATTCATTCAATGCACTTTCCCCCCCGGGTGCACGAGTGTTATGAAGCCGGGCTATCGTTCCCCGAGCTCGGCTGAACACTTGCTCGTCCCCCGGGGGACCTGCACGGCGATTAGCCCTGGTCCCGCGTCCCGGGTCTACAGCGATGAATGAATTCATTCAATGCACTTTCCCCCCCGGGTGCACGAGTGTTATGAAGCCGGGCTATCGTTCCCCGAGCTCGGCTGAACACTTGCTCGTCCCCCGGGGGACCTGCACGGCGGTTAGCCCTGGTCCCGCGTCCCGTGTGAACAGCGATGAATGAATTCATTCAATGCACTTTCCCCCCCGGGTGCACGAGTGTTATGAAGCCGGGCTATCGTTCCCCGAGCTCGGCTGAACACCTGCTCGTCCCCCGGGGGACCTGCACGGCGATTAGCCCTGGTCCCGCGTCCCGGGTCTACAGCGATGAATGAATTCATTCAATGCACTTTCCCCCCCGGGTGCACGAGTGTTATGAAGCCGGGCTATCGTTCCCCGAGCTCGGCTGAACACTTGCTCGTCCCCCGGGGGACCTGCACGGCGGTTAGCCCTGGTCCCGCGTCCCGTGTGAACAGCGATGAATGAATTCATTCAATGCACTTTCCCCCCCGGGTGCACGAGTGTTATGGGTCCCGGCTGGAGATCCGCGAGCTCGGCTGAACACCTGCACAAGCGCCGCTGCGGAGACCCGTTAGAAGCAGCCCCGAAGGCCAGCGAAAATAGCCGAGAGTTAAGCCCCTCCCCGCCGTGGCTTCGTCATCCACTCGCCGCTTCAAGAGGGACGGGCCTCTGGTCATGTCATAAATCACATGACCAGAGGCCCGCCCAACCTGACGTTGCGGAAGTTTGCCGAAGACACAGCGGGGAGAGGCTTAACTCTCGGCTATTTTCGAACTCGGCGAGAAGGCAGCAGGACGCTCTATTCACGGCTAACTCCCCGCGGTCCCCTCTGACCGATCGGAGCCGGTTTAGCGCTCCAGGCAGTCGGATACTTTAGCGCCTCAGCAGCGGGGGCGACGACCTCTAACATTCCCCGGGGAGCTGCCCGAGTGTAAGGCCGGGACCCCCGTCTGCTGGGGGAAAAAAATACCTGCACGTCCCCCCCGTGTGCACGGGTGTTATGAGCTCGGGCTGAACACTTGCTCGTCCCCCCCGCCCCCGGGGAGCCTCACGGCGGAACAGCGATTAATGAATTCATTAAATGCATTTCCCCCCCGGGTGCACGAGTGTTATGAGGCCGGGCTATCGTTCCGCGAGCTCGGCTGAACACCTGCTCGTCCCCCGGGGGACCTGCACGGCGATTAGCCCTGGTCCCGCGTCCTGGGTCTACAGCGATGAATGAATTCATTCAATGCACTTTCCCCCCCGGGTGCACGAGTGTTATGAAGCCGGGCTATCGTTCCCCGAGCTCGGCTGAACACTTGCTCGTCCCCCGGGGGACCTGCACGGCGGTTAGCCCTGGTCCCGCGTCCCGGGTCTACAGCGATGAATGAATTCATTCAATGCACTTTCCCCCCCGGGTGCACGAGTGTTATGAAGCCGGGCTATCGTTCCCCGAGCTCGGCTGAACACCTGCTCGTCCCCCGGGGGACCTGCACGGCGATTAGCCCTGGTCCCGCGTCCCGGGTCTACAGCGATGAATGAATTCATTCAATGCACTTTCCCCCCCGGGTGCACGAGTGTTATGAAGCCGGGCTATCGTTCCCCGAGCTCGGCTGAACACTTGCTCGTCCCCCGGGGGACCTGCACGGCGATTAGCCCTGGTCCCGCGTCCCGGGTCTACAGCGATGAATGAATTCATTCAATGCACTTTCCCCCCCGGGTGCACGAGTGTTATGAAGCCGGGCTATCGTTCCCCGAGCTCGGCTGAACACTTGCTCGTCCCCCGGGGGACCTGCACGGCGATTAGCCCTGGTCCCGCGTCCCGGGTCTACAGCGATGAATGAATTCATTCAATGCACTTTCCCCCCCGGGTGCACGAGTGTTATGAAGCCGGGCTATCGTTCCCCGAGCTCGGCTGAACACTTGCTCGTCCCCCGGGGGACCTGCACGGCGGTTAGCCCTGGTCCCGCGTCCCGTGTGAACAGCGATGAATGAATTCATTCAATGCACTTTCCCCCCCGGGTGCACGAGTGTTATGAAGCCGGGCTATCGTTCCCCGAGCTCGGCTGAACACCTGCTCGTCCCCCGGGGGACCTGCACGGCGATTAGCCCTGGTCCCGCGTCCCGGGTCTACAGCGATGAATGAATTCATTCAATGCACTTTCCCCCCCGGGTGCACGAGTGTTATGAAGCCGGGCTATCGTTCCCCGAGCTCGGCTGAACACTTGCTCGTCCCCCGGGGGACCTGCACGGCGGTTAGCCCTGGTCCCGCGTCCCGTGTGAACAGCGATGAATGAATTCATTCAATGCACTTTCCCCCCCGGGTGCACGAGTGTTATGGGTCCCGGCTGGAGATCCGCGAGCTCGGCTGAACACCTGCACAAGCGCCGCTGCGGAGACCCGTTAGAAGCAGCCCCGAAGGCCAGCGAAAATAGCCGAGAGTTAAGCCCCTCCCCGCCGTGGCTTCGTCAGCCACTCGCCGCTTCAAGAGGGACGGGCCTCTGGTCATGTCATAAATCACATGACCAGAGGCCCGCCCAACCTGACGTTGCGGAAGTTTGCCGAAGACACAGCGGGGAGAGGCTTAACTCTCGGCTATTTTCGAACTCGGCGAGAAGGCAGCAGGACGCTCTATTCACGGCTAACTCCCCGCGGTCCCCTCTGACCGATCGGAGCCGGTTTAGCGCTCCAGGCAGTCGGATACTTTAGCGCCTCAGCAGCGGGGGCGACGACCTCTAACATTCCCCGGGGAGCTGCCCGAGTGTAAGGCCGGGACCCCCGTCTGCTGGGGGAAAAAAATACCTGCACGTCCCCCCCGTGTGCACGGGTGTTATGAGCTCGGGCTGAACACTTGCTCGTCCCCCCCGCCCCCGGGGAGCCTCACGGCGGAACAGCGATTAATGAATTCATTAAATGCATTTCCCCCCCGGGTGCACGAGTGTTATGAGGCCGGGCTATCGTTCCGCGAGCTCGGCTGAACACCTGCTCGTCCCCCGGGGGACCTGCACGGCGATTAGCCCTGGTCCCGCGTCCTGGGTCTACAGCGATGAATGAATTCATTCAATGCACTTTCCCCCCCGGGTGCACGAGTGTTATGAAGCCGGGCTATCGTTCCCCGAGCTCGGCTGAACACTTGCTCGTCCCCCGGGGGACCTGCACGGCGGTTAGCCCTGGTCCCGCGTCCCGGGTCTACAGCGATGAATGAATTCATTCAATGCACTTTCCCCCCCGGGTGCACGAGTGTTATGAAGCCGGGCTATCGTTCCCCGAGCTCGGCTGAACACCTGCTCGTCCCCCGGGGGACCTGCACGGCGATTAGCCCTGGTCCCGCGTCCCGGGTCTACAGCGATGAATGAATTCATTCAATGCACTTTCCCCCCCGGGTGCACGAGTGTTATGAAGCCGGGCTATCGTTCCCCGAGCTCGGCTGAACACTTGCTCGTCCCCCGGGGGACCTGCACGGCGATTAGCCCTGGTCCCGCGTCCCGGGTCTACAGCGATGAATGAATTCATTCAATGCACTTTCCCCCCCGGGTGCACGAGTGTTATGAAGCCGGGCTATCGTTCCCCGAGCTCGGCTGAACACTTGCTCGTCCCCCGGGGGACCTGCACGGCGATTAGCCCTGGTCCCGCGTCCCGGGTCTACAGCGATGAATGAATTCATTCAATGCACTTTCCCCCCCGGGTGCACGAGTGTTATGAAGCCGGGCTATCGTTCCCCGAGCTCGGCTGAACACTTGCTCGTCCCCCGGGGGACCTGCACGGCGGTTAGCCCTGGTCCCGCGTCCCGTGTGAACAGCGATGAATGAATTCATTCAATGCACTTTCCCCCCCGGGTGCACGAGTGTTATGAAGCCGGGCTATCGTTCCCCGAGCTCGGCTGAACACCTGCTCGTCCCCCGGGGGACCTGCACGGCGATTAGCCCTGGTCCCGCGTCCCGGGTCTACAGCGATGAATGAATTCATTCAATGCACTTTCCCCCCCGGGTGCACGAGTGTTATGAAGCCGGGCTATCGTTCCCCGAGCTCGGCTGAACACTTGCTCGTCCCCCGGGGGACCTGCACGGCGGTTAGCCCTGGTCCCGCGTCCCGTGTGAACAGCGATGAATGAATTCATTCAATGCACTTTCCCCCCCGGGTGCACGAGTGTTATGGGTCCCGGCTGGAGATCCGCGAGCTCGGCTGAACACCTGCACAAGCGCCGCTGCGGAGACCCGTTAGAAGCAGCCCCGAAGGCCAGCGAAAATAGCCGAGAGTTAAGCCCCTCCCCGCCGTGGCTTCGTCATCCACTCGCCGCTTCAAGAGGGACGGGCCTCTGGTCATGTCATAAATCACATGACCAGAGGCCCGCCCAACCTGACGTTGCGGAAGTTTGCCGAAGACACAGCGGGGAGAGGCTTAACTCTCGGCTATTTTCGAACTCGGCGAGAAGGCAGCAGGACGCTCTATTCACGGCTAACTCCCCGCGGTCCCCTCTGACCGATCGGAGCCGGTTTAGCGCTCCAGGCAGTCGGATACTTTAGCGCCTCAGCAGCGGGGGCGACGACCTCTAACATTCCCCGGGGAGCTGCCCGAGTGTAAGGCCGGGACCCCCGTCTGCTGGGGGAAAAAAATACCTGCACGTCCCCCCCGTGTGCACGGGTGTTATGAGCTCGGGCTGAACACTTGCTCGTCCCCCCCGCCCCCGGGGAGCCTCACGGCGGAACAGCGATTAATGAATTCATTAAATGCATTTCCCCCCCGGGTGCACGAGTGTTATGAGGCCGGGCTATCGTTCCGCGAGCTCGGCTGAACACCTGCTCGTCCCCCGGGGGACCTGCACGGCGATTAGCCCTGGTCCCGCGTCCTGGGTCTACAGCGATGAATGAATTCATTCAATGCACTTTCCCCCCCGGGTGCACGAGTGTTATGAAGCCGGGCTATCGTTCCCCGAGCTCGGCTGAACACTTGCTCGTCCCCCGGGGGACCTGCACGGCGGTTAGCCCTGGTCCCGCGTCCCGGGTCTACAGCGATGAATGAATTCATTCAATGCACTTTCCCCCCCGGGTGCACGAGTGTTATGAAGCCGGGCTATCGTTCCCCGAGCTCGGCTGAACACCTGCTCGTCCCCCGGGGGACCTGCACGGCGATTAGCCCTGGTCCCGCGTCCCGGGTCTACAGCGATGAATGAATTCATTCAATGCACTTTCCCCCCCGGGTGCACGAGTGTTATGAAGCCGGGCTATCGTTCCCCGAGCTCGGCTGAACACTTGCTCGTCCCCCGGGGGACCTGCACGGCGATTAGCCCTGGTCCCGCGTCCCGGGTCTACAGCGATGAATGAATTCATTCAATGCACTTTCCCCCCCGGGTGCACGAGTGTTATGAAGCCGGGCTATCGTTCCCCGAGCTCGGCTGAACACTTGCTCGTCCCCCGGGGGACCTGCACGGCGATTAGCCCTGGTCCCGCGTCCCGGGTCTACAGCGATGAATGAATTCATTCAATGCACTTTCCCCCCCGGGTGCACGAGTGTTATGAAGCCGGGCTATCGTTCCCCGAGCTCGGCTGAACACTTGCTCGTCCCCCGGGGGACCTGCACGGCGGTTAGCCCTGGTCCCGCGTCCCGTGTGAACAGCGATGAATGAATTCATTCAATGCACTTTCCCCCCCGGGTGCACGAGTGTTATGAAGCCGGGCTATCGTTCCCCGAGCTCGGCTGAACACCTGCTCGTCCCCCGGGGGACCTGCACGGCGATTAGCCCTGGTCCCGCGTCCCGGGTCTACAGCGATGAATGAATTCATTCAATGCACTTTCCCCCCCGGGTGCACGAGTGTTATGAAGCCGGGCTATCGTTCCCCGAGCTCGGCTGAACACTTGCTCGTCCCCCGGGGGACCTGCACGGCGGTTAGCCCTGGTCCCGCGTCCCGTGTGAACAGCGATGAATGAATTCATTCAATGCACTTTCCCCCCCGGGTGCACGAGTGTTATGGGTCCCGGCTGGAGATCCGCGAGCTCGGGCTGAACACTTGCTCGTCCCCTGCAGTGTTTTTAGAAGAATTCCCGCAGAAATCGGATTTTTTTGAGCAATTCAAATAAGAGTAACAGCATTTGCTTCCCCGGTGTCATAAATATTTTCCACCAGTAGATGGCAGCAGCCCCTAGAATTGGAGTCGGCAACCATTCAAATACTTGAAAAAGTACATTTTAATGAGTTTTTAAGCCAATTTTGGCAGGCTCTCAAAGAATCAGCGAATGTGGTAGGGGGCTGAAAATTGCTACAGAGTACCTGTAGGACATGCAGATAAGTGGTGGAAAAGCACAGGTTGCTGGGCCTTTCGGTTCCGACGCTGCCCCTGTCCTTAAATGCCACTTCTAAGTGCACTGCAGGCCCCTTGAAAAAGTACATTTGGAAGGATTTTGAAGCCATGCAAGCAGGTAGAAACACCATTCCAAGGGCTGTAGTATCAGACTAACAGCCTGTAACTGAGCCCAGGGTTTTTAGAGCGATTCCTACAAAATTCAGCTTTTTTCCCATTCAACTAAGGCGACCGCTGCTTTAAGCCTATGGGTCATTTGTAACAATTTTGGCAGGCTCTCAAAGAATCAGCGAATGTGGTAGGTGGCTGAAAATTGCTACAGAGTACCTGTAGGACATGCAGATAAGTGGTGGAAAAGCACAGGTTGCTGGGCCTTTCGGTTCCGACGCTGCCCCTGTCCTTAAATGCCACTTCTAAGTGCACTGCAGGCCCCTTGAAAAAGTACATTTGGAAGGATTTTGAAGCCATGCAAGCAGGTAGAAACACCATTCCAAGGGCTGTAGTATCAGACTAACAGCCTGTAACTGAGCCCAGGGTTTTTAGAGCGATTCCTACAAAATTCAGCTTTTTTCCCATTCAACTAAGGCGACCGCTGCTTTAAGCCTATGGGTCATTTGTAACAATTTTGGCAGGCTCTCAAAGAATCAGCGAATGTGGTAGGTGGCTGAAAATTGCTACAGAGTACCTGTATTATATGCAGATAATAAATGTAGAAGCACAGGTTTATGGGGCTTTTGGTTGAAATGCAGCAGCTTGCCTTAGATGGACTCATACCGAGAGATTGCAGCACATTTGATCAGAACCTTTTTAAGTGTTTCTCGGCTGTGCGACCAGATAGAAGCTCCATTTAAATGGCTGTAGTATCAGAGAATTAGTCTCTAACAGTATTCAGTGGCCTTGTAATGAATCCTGCAAAAACTGATTGATAAGAAAAAAAATAAAAAGATTACTGGCAGATGCAAATTCACTTCTTTTTTATTTTATTTCTCTGGAACAGTAAGGGCTAGAGAAACCATTCAAACAGTTCCTGTATCAGGGTAGTAGGTAGCAATTGTGTACCAAATTTGAGACCAATCCGTTGAAAAACAGAGTTTTTATTCAATTGTGTCTGTTTCTTACGTTTTTGGTGAAAACGCCTATACGTTTCAATGGGAATCACATTAAAATTAATATTTCAATAACCCCTGGTGCTACCACCTCATACGAGGTATCGTTGGATAGGTATGATTGCAAGCTACAGAACAACACCGCACTCGAGTTTTATTCGACTGCTACACTAAATAACGACCTTAAATAGGTTTCGTTTACATTTGGCGAAAAAACGTCCCGTTCAGGTTTTTTTTTTTTTTTTTTTTTGAATTAATATTTAAATAACCACAGGATCAAGGTATGCCTGGAAAGGTATTACTGCGAGCTACAAAACAAGACCTTTAGCACGGAAACGAGTGTGACCCTAACCCTAACCCTAACCCTAACCCTAACCCTAACCCTAACCCTAACCCTAACCCCGACCCTAACCCTAACCCTAACCCTAACCCTAACCCTAACCCGAACCCGAACCCGAACCCGAACCCGAACCCGAACCCGAACCCGAACCCGAACCCGAACCCTAACCCGAACCCGAACCCGAACCCGAACCCGAACCCGAACCCTAACCCTAACCCTAACCCTAACCCTAACCCTAACCCTAACCCTAACCCTAACCCTAACCGCACGTCCATCCCCAACCCCTACCCCCGCTGCACCCCCACCTCTAACCCTAACCCACACCACACCCCGACCCAGAGACTACCAGAGAACCGACGACTCAGCAACAGTCCAGCAACACTGCCCAGGAGAACCTACCAGGTTCACAGACACATCAACACGGACAAAAAGAACATAGACTGGAGCCTGCAAACTAACAAGAACATTCTCATCATTGGGGACTCCAATCTCCACAGAATCCCGGACCACACCCAGAGCCAAATACAGATTGAAAGCTACCCCGGAGCAAAATTCCTACATGCAGCCAACCTTCTGGACAAAGCCAAAACAGATAGAGGAGTGACCAAAGTGATCCTATCATTCGGAATCAACAACAAGGACCAGAAAGTCAAAGAGACAGCTATCAAAAACCTACAAAGGATGTACAGGTCAGCAAAGACAACCTTCCCAACTGCAGAAATCAAAGTGCCACTGGTGAACTTCTCACGAGCACTAGACATGCAGGCCCAACGAAACTTGGAAGAACTAAACGGATTCATCTCAGCCAACCTACCACACATACCGCTATTACCAACTGAGAAATTTCAAGCTGGCGGAGACAACATCCACTGGACAACCAACACAGCCAAAGATATGCTCCAGCACTGGTGCCAGCATTTAAACTAGGAGACCCCACAAGCCCAAATATCTCCAGGGAGGGGGCATCCAACATAGTCAATCTATGTAAATACTTCACACCAACAGAGAGTCAAAACAGCCTTTTGAGCAAAGGCCTCTCCTTCATACCCACACCGCAAACTGAAGCAAAACAGAAGCAGACACTGCGAGCAGAAACACAAGACTACCATAGGAGGCTAAAAATCGCAACCTTCTTTGAAGAGGAAGGAGACTCAAATCACATACCCTTCCTACCCAAATCCAACTGGGAACCAAATAACAACCAAGTTCCACAGGAAATCACAGAGATTATTCTTGAAGATCTAAAAACAATACACAGCCTGAACCCAGGTAACTACAGAACAGAAGACAACCTAACAGCACCAGAAAGGATTGCACTTAAGGAATTACAAAAACATACCGACATCATTTTCAAACCAGCAGACAAGGGAAGTTCAATAGTAATAATGGATAGAGAAGACTACATCTTTGAAGCCAACAGACAACTAAATAATCAAGAACACTACAGGAAATTAGACGCACCAATTTATCTTGATTCTGCTCAGGAAATTAACACAATAATACAAACACTAACAGACCACAAAATAATTAGTAGAAAACAGGCACACTATCTCAAGGGGGCAGACACACCCAGAGCACGCATTTTTTACATGCTACCAAAAATACACAAATCACCAGACACATGGACTATCCCACACACCATACCACCAGGCAGACCGATAGTATCGGATTGCAACAGTGAATCATATAGAATTGCAGAATACATAGACCACTTTTTAAACCCCCTATCCACCAAACACACTAGCTACCTTAAAGACACATATGACTTCATAGACAAAATTAAAACACTCAAACTACCAGAAACAGCTTTTCTCTTCACAATAGATATAGACAGCTTGTACACAAACATAGAGACCAACGCAGGCATTGCAGCTATCAGGAAATGTCTAAATCTAAATCCGGATCCAACCAGACCAGACGAGGAACTGATCAAACTCCTGGAAATCAGCTTAAGGAAAAACGACTTTGAATTCGACAACCAATTCTACCTCCAAACCAAAGGAACAGCGATGGGGAAACGCTTTGCTCCATCATATGCTAACATCTACATGGCCGATTGGGAAGAAACAATCCTCCCCAGATGCCCACACAGACCAACTCACTATTTCAGGTACCTAGATGACATTTGGGGCACTTGGACACATAGCATGGAGGAATTTACACATTTCATCTCGTTACTTAACACACACCACCAGTCCATCAAGGTAAAATACACCACACATAACAGCAAAGTAAACTTTTTAGACACCACCACTTACAAAGGACCACATTTTTCACAAACACACCAACTAGACACAAAAGTATATTTTAAAGAAACTGACACACACACTCTACTACACAAAACCAGCTATCACCCTAAACACACGTTTAGAGGTTTAATAAAATCACAACTACTCAGATTCCACAGAATTTGCACACAACATACTGACTTCCAGGCAGCTACCAAAGTTTTATTCACAGCACTCAGACAAAGGGGGTACTCCCGTTCCTTCCTCAGAGGAATAAGGAAAACCTTCTTAGAACAAAAGCCTAGAGACAACAAAAAGATTATTCCACTCATAACTACCTACTCACATTTTAGTGTGGCAGCTAATTCACAGATAAAACAAAACCTAACCAACAAATTACAAGACACCAACCTTCTTACAGGACACAAGATCATCTCAGCCTACAGAAAAAACAAAAACTTGACCAACTATTTAGTGTCCAGTAAACTGCCTTCACTTAATCGCAAACCAACAAAAGCATCACGACACTTCAAGCAACTTTCCTCCCTCCGGAGCCAATCCACAGGCATCACATACAACATTCCACAAACCTTTACACAAAACAGCAGGAACTGCATCTACGCAATACAATGCGATACATGCAAAACCATTTACATTGGAGAAACAGGCAACACTATCCGAGTAAGACTAACACAACACATCTATAATATCAAACACAAAAAAGAATCACAAACACCTCTAGTAGCACACTTTCTACAACACAACTTGGAATCTCTAAAAATTACAGGGCTGGAGAGGAACCAGAACTGGACAATCGGAGAAAGGAAATGGAGAGAAAAAGACTGGATCAACAAACTACAAACAACTTTCCCGCTAGGCCTGAACATTAGAATCTCCACGATAGACCTACACTAGAAAAGGAGCTCCAAAACAAAAAAAACAAAGAAAGAAATCCAAAAAGAGCCAGATGGCCAGTGCATCTTTCTTTCCCTGAAAAACCAACCAAGTGTGGAGTTCTCAGGGAAACAAAGTTCCTACCTCAACCTAACCGGCCAGCGCCTCTGACTCAGGAGAAACAAAGGTAAATTTAAAATGTGTTTTTTTAAATGTTTATTTTTTATTTTTTTGCTATAACTTTATTTTCCCACAGAGCTAGACCACAAATTCCAGAGTGACACACACTGAACAAAGGGACTCTGGAAGGTGACCTTAAAAACAAGTAGGGCAATTAGCAGCCATTAGCAGCCATTCAAGGCAACATAATCACCCCCAGCAACCTAATCACCCTCATTAAGGACAGAACAATAGGGGCTTCTAGCCCAGCCCAGAGGGGGTGGAGCCACCCAGACTGGAAACGCATAATACTGCAACCAGCTCATTCAGTTTTCAGAACACCTGATGAAGCCTAATGAAGAGGCGAAACGTTGTGTACACCTAGAAGAATTAGAAATTGAGGAAACCAACAGAGACCAAGGCAAGAGATCCAACAGGACAGGATTCTCTACCATCTCCTGGCTACCCCAACCATAGATTAAATAGGAATTTAGGACTAAACTCATTTTTCTTTTTCAGCAAATAACCTTTTTTTCCTTTACAGCAGCTAACCAGAAAAAACATTTCTCTCTTTTTAGGATATCTTGCAAAAAAAACTAACCCCTTCCTTTCCCAGCTCTTAAATACTGCCGTACCAACTCAGCACTCCGGAAGGGTAAGTATTGATTGTATTTGTAGTGGAAACCTAACGGTGCCAACATAAGCTACAAACCAATCACTTGCCCACCTCCCATCCCACCTACACAGCACTTCGGAAAGGTAAGTATATATTGTTTTTGTAGTGGAAACCTAACGGTGCCAACAGAAGCTACAAATCAATAATTCTCTCATTTTTCACACCCACATACACTCCAGGAACACTACAACACATCACCCTAACCACTCTTTCCTTTCAGCATGATGGAATCCTCCATACACCCAGTAAAGACCTTCTACAGAATGATCCAAACAATCCACCATTTGGACAACGTTAATGAAGCTATCATTAACAACAAAGTACCACCAGGAATGCTGAAACAAACCCACCACTTACAATTCTACATCAAACCAGCCCTGCCAACTCCAGCCACGGCAGAACTCTTAGCAGCCAATGCTAAAAATTGGATGCACACAAATCTTCAAATCCTGCAAATACATTACGAAGATACACTCTCCAGAATACAAACAGACCTGCACAAAATACCAACCAGGAACTGGCAGGAACCATTTCAGAAGGCAAAAACTTGGGCCTACAGGAATTTTAGGAAGAAGATCAAGCAGACAACCTTCCAGACAGCCTTTCTAATAGCACAAGAAAATCTGGAGCCACTGCAAGCAACCCAGCAACCCCAGCCGAGCCTTAGCAACAACTCCTTCGCAGTGCTGGCAGACAATGAACCTCTGCCCCAGAGACCTCTACCCAAGAGGCCCAACAAACCACACACCAGCAATGTGGCCACCTACATTTCAGAGGACATAACCAGGATCTCAACCAACCAATCGCAACCAAACAACAACACCATACAGAGGAGCACCTTAGACCAACCAACAGAAACAGATGAAGACTGGCTGAACGTCAAAGCCCTTACATATGCTGCCCAGCTCAACACACCTACTGGACCCTCTGAACCAACCTCCGACTCCAACCAGACTCCTCCTCCCAACCCTAACCCTAACCCTAACCCTGACTCTAACCCTAACCCTAACCCTAACCCTAACCCTAACCCTAACCCTAACCCTAACCCTAATCCTAAACCTAACCCTAACCCCAACCCCAAATCTAACCGCAACCCTAACCGCACGTCCATCCCCAACCCCTACCCCCGCTGCACCCCCACCTCTAACCCTAACCCACACCACACCCCGACCCAGAGACTACCAGAGAACCGACGACTCAGCAACAGTCCAGCAACACTGCCCAGGAGAACCTACCAGGTTCACAGACACATCAACACGGACAAAAAGAACATAGACTGGAGCCTGCAAACTAACAAGAACATTCTCATCATTGGGGACTCCAATCTCCACAGAATCCCGGACCACACCCAGAGCCAAATACAGATTGAAAGCTACCCCGGAGCAAAATTCCTACATGCAGCCAACCTTCTGGACAAAGCCAAAACAGATAGAGGAGTGACCAAAGTGATCCTATCATTCGGAATCAACAACAAGGACCAGAAAGTCAAAGAGACAGCTATCAAAAACCTACAAAGGATGTACAGGTCAGCAAAGACAACCTTCCCAACTGCAGAAATCAAAGTGCCACTGGTGAACTTCTCACGAGCACTAGACATGCAGGCCCAACGAAACTTGGAAGAACTAAACAGATTCATCTCAGCCAACCTACCACACATACCGCTATTACCAACTGAGAAATTTCAAGCTGGCGGAGACAACATACACTTGACAACCAACACAGCCAAAGATATGCTCCAGCACTGGTGCCAGCATTTAAACTAGGAGACCCCACAAGCCCAAATATCTCCAGGGAGGGGGCATCCAACATAGTCAATCTATGTAAATACTTCACACCAACAGAGAGTCAAAACAGCCTTTTGAGCAAAGGCCTCTCCTTCATACCCACACCGCAAACTGAAGCAAAACAGAAGCAGACACTGCGAGCAGAAACACAAGACTACCATAGGAGGCTAAAAATCGCAACCTTCTTTGAAGAGGAAGGAGACTCAAATCACATACCCTTCCTACCCAAATCCAACTGGGAACCAAATAACAACCAAGTTCCACAGGAAATCACAGAGATTATTCTTGAAGATCTAAAAACAATACACAGCCTGAACCCAGGTAACTACAGAACAGAAGACCAGAAAGGATTGCACTTAAGGAATTACAAAAACATACCGACATCATTTTCAAACCAGCAGACAAGGGAAGTTCAATAGTAATAATGGATAGAGAAGACTACATCTTTGAAGCCAAAAGACAACTAAATAATCAAGAACACTACAGGAAATTAGACGCACCAATTTATCTTGATTCTGCTCAGGAAATTAACACAATAATACAAACACTAACAGACCACAAAATAATTAGTAGAAAACAGGCACACTATCTCAAGGGGGCAGACACACCCAGAGCACGCATTTTTTACATGCTACCAAAA
Source organism: Acipenser ruthenus (assembly GCF_902713425.1). NCBI lineage: Eukaryota > Metazoa > Chordata > Actinopteri > Acipenseriformes > Acipenseridae > Acipenser > Acipenser ruthenus. The sequence goes on along the minus strand of NW_026707268.1, from coordinate 12,513 downwards.
ATACACAAATCACCAGACACATGGACTATCCCACACACCATACCACCAGGCAGACCGATAGTATCGGATTGCAACAGTGAATCATATAGAATTGCAGAATACATAGACCACTTTTTAAACCCCCTATCCACCAAACACACTAGCTACCTTAAAGACACATATGACTTCATAGACAAAATTAAAACACTCAAACTACCAGAAACAGCTTTTCTCTTCACAATAGATATAGACAGCTTGTACACAAACATAGAGACCAACGCAGGCATTGCAGCTATCAGGAAATGTCTAAATCTAAATCCGGATCCAACCAGACCAGACGAGGAACTGATCAAACTCCTGGAAATCAGCTTAAGGAAAAACGACTTTGAATTCGACAACCAATTCTACCTCCAAACCAAAGGAACAGCGATGGGGAAACGCTTTGCTCCATCATATGCTAACATCTACATGGCCGATTGGGAAGAAACAATCCTCCCCAGATGCCCACACAGACCAACTCACTATTTCAGGTACCTAGATGACATTTGGGGCACTTGGACACATAGCATGGAGGAATTTACACATTTCATCTCGTTACACCACACATAACAGCAAAGTAAACTTTTTAGACACCACCACTTACAAAGGACCACATTTTTCACAAACACACCAACTAGACACAAAAGTATATTTTAAAGAAACTGACACACACACTCTACTACACAAAACCAGCTATCACCCTAAACACACGTTTAGAGGTTTAATAAAATCACAACTACTCAGATTCCACAGAATTTGCACACAACATACTGACTTCCAGGCAGCTACCAAAGTTTTATTCACAGCACTCAGACAAAGGGGGTACTCCCGTTCCTTCCTCAGAGGAATAAGGAAAACCTTCTTAGAACAAAAGCCTAGAGACAACAAAAAGATTATTCCACTCATAACTACCTACTCACATTTTAGTGTGGCAGCTAATTCACAGATAAAACAAAACCTAACCAACAAATTACAAGACACCAACCTTCTTACAGGACACAAGATCATCTCAGCCTACAGAAAAAACAAAAACTTGACCAACTATTTAGTGTCCAGTAAACTGCCTTCACTTAATCGCAAACCAACAAAAGCATCACGACACTTCAAGCAACTTTCCTCCCTCCGGAGCCAATCCACAGGCATCACATACAACATTCCACAAACCTTTACACAAAACAGCAGGAACTGCATCTACGCAATACAATGCGATACATGCAAAACCATTTACATTGGAGAAACAGGCAACACTATCCGAGTAAGACTAACACAACACATCTATAATATCAAACACAAAAAAGAATCACAAACACCTCTAGTAGCACACTTTCTACAACACAACTTGGAATCTCTAAAAATTACAGGGCTGGAGAGGAACCAGAACTGGACAATCGGAGAAAGGAAATGGAGAGAAAAAGACTGGATCAACAAACTACAAACAACTTTCCCGCTAGGCCTGAACATTAGAATCTCCACGATAGACCTACACTAGAAAAGGAGCTCCAAAACAAAAAAAACAAAGAAAGAAATCCAAAAAGAGCCAGATGGCCAGTGCATCTTTCTTTCCCTGAAAAACCAACCAAGTGTGGAGTTCTCAGGGAAACAAAGTTCCTACCTCAACCTAACCGGCCAGCGCCTCTGACTCAGGAGAAACAAAGGTAAATTTAAAATGTGTTTTTTTAAATGTTTATTTTTTATTTTTTTGCTATAACTTTATTTTCCCACAGAGCTAGACCACAAATTCCAGAGTGACACACACTGAACAAAGGGACTCTGGAAGGTGACCTTAAAAACAAGTAGGGCAATTAGCAGCCATTAGCAGCCATTCAAGGCAACATAATCACCCCCAGCAACCTAATCACCCTCATTAAGGACAGAACAATAGGGGCTTCTAGCCCAGCCCAGAGGGGGTGGAGCCACCCAGACTGGAAACGCATAATACTGCAACCAGCTCATTCAGTTTTCAGAACACCTGATGAAGCCTAATGAAGAGGCGAAACGTTGTGTACACCTAGAAGAATTAGAAATTGAGGAAACCAACAGAGACCAAGGCAAGAGATCCAACAGGACAGGATTCTCTACCATCTCCTGGCTACCCCAACCATAGATTAAATAGGAATTTAGGACTAAACTCATTTTTCTTTTTCAGCAAATAACCTTTTTTTCCTTTACAGCAGCTAACCAGAAAAAACATTTCTCTCTTTTTAGGATATCTTGCAAAAAAAACTAACCCCTTCCTTTCCCAGCTCTTAAATACTGCCGTACCAACTCAGCACTCCGGAAGGGTAAGTATTGATTGTATTTGTAGTGGAAACCTAACGGTGCCAACATAAGCTACAAACCAATCACTTGCCCACCTCCCATCCCACCTACACAGCACTTCGGAAAGGTAAGTATATATTGTTTTTGTAGTGGAAACCTAACGGTGCCAACAGAAGCTACAAATCAATAATTCTCTCATTTTTCACACCCACATACACTCCAGGAACACTACAACACATCACCCTAACCACTCTTTCCTTTCAGCATGATGGAATCCTCCATACACCCAGTAAAGACCTTCTACAGAATGATCCAAACAATCCACCATTTGGACAACGTTAATGAAGCTATCATTAACAACAAAGTACCACCAGGAATGCTGAAACAAACCCACCACTTACAATTCTACATCAAACCAGCCCTGCCAACTCCAGCCACGGCAGAACTCTTAGCAGCCAATGCTAAAAATTGGATGCACACAAATCTTCAAATCCTGCAAATACATTACGAAGATACACTCTCCAGAATACAAACAGACCTGCACAAAATACCAACCAGGAACTGGCAGGAACCATTTCAGAAGGCAAAAACTTGGGCCTACAGGAATTTTAGGAAGAAGATCAAGCAGACAACCTTCCAGACAGCCTTTCTAATAGCACAAGAAAATCTGGAGCCACTGCAAGCAACCCAGCAACCCCAGCCGAGCCTTAGCAACAACTCCTTCGCAGTGCTGGCAGACAATGAACCTCTGCCCCAGAGACCTCTACCCAAGAGGCCCAACAAACCACACACCAGCAATGTGGCCACCTACATTTCAGAGGACATAACCAGGATCTCAACCAACCAATCGCAACCAAACAACAACACCATACAGAGGAGCACCTTAGACCAACCAACAGAAACAGATGAAGACTGGCTGAACGTCAAAGCCCTTACATATGCTGCCCAGCTCAACACACCTACTGGACCCTCTGAACCAACCTCCGACTCCAACCAGACTCCTCCTCCCAACCCTAACCCTAACCCTAACCCTGACTCTAACCCTAACCCTAACCCTAACCCTAACCCTAACCCTGACCCTAACCCTAACCCCGACCCTAACCCCAACCCCAACCCCAACCCCAACCCCAACCCTAACCCTAACCCTAACCCTAATCCTAATCCTAATCCTAATCCTAATCCTAAACCTAACCCTAACCCTAACCCTAACCCCAACCCCAAATCTAACCGCAACCCTAACCGCACGTCCATCCCCAACCCCTACCCCCGCTGCACCCCCACCTCTAACCCTAACCCACACCACACCCCGACCCAGAGACTACCAGAGAACCGACGACTCAGCAACAGTCCAGCAACACTGCCCAGGAGAACCTACCAGGTTCACAGACACATCAACACGGACAAAAAGAACATAGACTGGAGCCTGCAAACTAACAAGAACATTCTCATCATTGGGGACTCCAATCTCCACAGAATCCCGGACCACACCCAGAGCCAAATACAGATTGAAAGCTACCCCGGAGCAAAATTCCTACATGCAGCCAACCTTCTGGACAAAGCCAAAACAGATAGAGGAGTGACCAAAGTGATCCTATCATTCGGAATCAACAACAAGGACCAGAAAGTCAAAGAGACAGCTATCAAAAACCTACAAAGGATGTACAGGTCAGCAAAGACAACCTTCCCAACTGCAGAAATCAAAGTGCTACTGGTGAACTTCTCACGAGCACTAGACATGCAGGCCCAACGAAACTTGGAAGAACTAAACGGATTCATCTCAGCCAACCTACCACACATACCGCTATTACCAACTGAGAAATTTCAAGCTGGCGGAGACAACATCCACTGGACAACCAACACAGCCAAAGATATGCTCCAGCACTGGTGCCAGCATTTAAACTAGGAGACCCCACAAGCCCAAATATCTCCAGGGAGGGGGCATCCAACATAGTCAATCTATGTAAATACTTCACACCAACAGAGAGTCAAAACAGCCTTTTGAGCAAAGGCCTCTCCTTCATACCCACACCGCAAACTGAAGCAAAACAGAAGCAGACACTGCGAGCAGAAACACAAGACTACCATAGGAGGCTAAAAATCGCAACCTTCTTTGAAGAGGAAGGAGACTCAAATCACATACCCTTCCTACCCAAATCCAACTGGGAACCAAATAACAACCAAGTTCCACAGGAAATCACAGAGATTATTCTTGAAGATCTAAAAACAATACACAGCCTGAACCCAGGTAACTACAGAACAGAAGACCAGAAAGGATTGCACTTAAGGAATTACAAAAACATACCGACATCATTTTCAAACCAGCAGACAAGGGAAGTTCAATAGTAATAATGGATAGAGAAGACTACATCTTTGAAGCCAACAGACAACTAAATAATCAAGAACACTACAGGAAATTAGACGCACCAATTTATCTTGATTCTGCTCAGGAAATTAACACAATAATACAAACACTAACAGACCACAAAATAATTAGTAGAAAACAGGCACACTATCTCAAGGGGGCAGACACACCCAGAGCACGCATTTTTTACATGCTACCAAAAATACACAAATCACCAGACACATGGACTATCCCACACACCATACCACCAGGCAGACCGATAGTATCGGATTGCAACAGTGAATCATATAGAATTGCAGAATACATAGACCACTTTTTAAACCCCCTATCCACCAAACACACTAGCTACCTTAAAGACACATATGACTTCATAGACAAAATTAAAACACTCAAACTACCAGAAACAGCTTTTCTCTTCACAATAGATATAGACAGCTTGTACACAAACATAGAGACCAACGCAGGCATTGCAGCTATCAGGAAATGTCTAAATCTAAATCCGGATCCAACCAGACCAGACGAGGAACTGATCAAACTCCTGGAAATCAGCTTAAGGAAAAACGACTTTGAATTCGACAACCAATTCTACCTCCAAACCAAAGGAACAGCGATGGGGAAACGCTTTGCTCCATCATATGCTAACATCTACATGGCCGATTGGGAAGAAACAATCCTCCCCAGATGCCCACACAGACCAACTCACTATTTCAGGTACCTAGATGACATTTGGGGCACTTGGACACATAGCATGGAGGAATTTACACATTTCATCTCGTTACTTAACACACACCACCAGTCCATCAAGGTAAAATACACCACACATAACAGCAAAGTAAACTTTTTAGACACCACCACTTACAAAGGACCACATTTTTCACAAACACACCAACTAGACACAAAAGTATATTTTAAAGAAACTGACACACACACTCTACTACACAAAACCAGCTATCACCCTAAACACACGTTTAGAGGTTTAATAAAATCACAACTACTCAGATTCCACAGAATTTGCACACAACATACTGACTTCCAGGCAGCTACCAAAGTTTTATTCACAGCACTCAGACAAAGGGGGTACTCCCGTTCCTTCCTCAGAGGAATAAGGAAAACCTTCTTAGAACAAAAGCCTAGAGACAACAAAAAGATTATTCCACTCATAACTACCTACTCACATTTTAGTGTGGCAGCTAATTCACAGATAAAACAAAACCTAACCAACAAATTACAAGACACCAACCTTCTTACAGGACACAAGATCATCTCAGCCTACAGAAAAAACAAAAACTTGACCAACTATTTAGTGTCCAGTAAACTGCCTTCACTTAATCGCAAACCAACAAAAGCATCACGACACTTCAAGCAACTTTCCTCCCTCCGGAGCCAATCCACAGGCATCACATACAACATTCCACAAACCTTTACACAAAACAGCAGGAACTGCATCTACGCAATACAATGCGATACATGCAAAACCATTTACATTGGAGAAACAGGCAACACTATCCGAGTAAGACTAACACAACACATCTATAATATCAAACACAAAAAAGAATCACAAACACCTCTAGTAGCACACTTTCTACAACACAACTTGGAATCTCTAAAAATTACAGGGCTGGAGAGGAACCAGAACTGGACAATCGGAGAAAGGAAATGGAGAGAAAAAGACTGGATCAACAAACTACAAACAACTTTCCCGCTAGGCCTGAACATTAGAATCTCCACGATAGACCTACACTAGAAAAGGAGCTCCAAAACAAAAAAAACAAAGAAAGAAATCCAAAAAGAGCCAGATGGCCAGTGCATCTTTCTTTCCCTGAAAAACCAACCAAGTGTGGAGTTCTCAGGGAAACAAAGTTCCTACCTCAACCTAACCGGCCAGCGCCTCTGACTCAGGAGAAACAAAGGTAAATTTAAAATGTGTTTTTTTAAATGTTTATTTTTTATTTTTTTGCTATAACTTTATTTTCCCACAGAGCTAGACCACAAATTCCAGAGTGACACACACTGAACAAAGGGACTCTGGAAGGTGACCTTAAAAACAAGTAGGGCAATTAGCAGCCATTAGCAGCCATTCAAGGCAACATAATCACCCCCAGCAACCTAATCACCCTCATTAAGGACAGAACAATAGGGGCTTCTAGCCCAGCCCAGAGGGGGTGGAGCCACCCAGACTGGAAACGCATAATACTGCAACCAGCTCATTCAGTTTTCAGAACACCTGATGAAGCCTAATGAAGAGGCGAAACGTTGTGTACACCTAGAAGAATTAGAAATTGAGGAAACCAACAGAGACCAAGGCAAGAGATCCAACAGGACAGGATTCTCTACCATCTCCTGGCTACCCCAACCATAGATTAAATAGGAATTTAGGACTAAACTCATTTTTCTTTTTCAGCAAATAACCTTTTTTTCCTTTACAGCAGCTAACCAGAAAAAAACATTTCTCTCTTTTTAGGATATCTTGCAAAAAAAACTAACCCCTTCCTTTCCCAGCTCTTAAATACTGCCGTACCAACTCAGCACTCCGGAAGGGTAAGTATTGATTGTATTTGTAGTGGAAACCTAACGGTGCCAACATAAGCTACAAACCAATCACTTGCCCACCTCCCATACCACCTACACAGCACTTCGAAAGGTAAGTATATATTGTTTTTGTAGTGGAAACCTAACGGTGCCAACAGAAGCTACAAATCAATAATTCTCTCATTTTTCACACCCACATACACTCCAGGAACACTACAACACATCACCCTAACCACTCTTTCCTTTCAGCATGATGGAATCCTCCATACACCCAGTAAAGACCTTCTACAGAATGATCCAAACAATCCACCATTTGGACAACGTTAATGAAGCTATCATTAACAACAAAGTACCACCAGGAATGCTGAAACAAACCCACCACTTACAATTCTACATCAAACCAGCCCTGCCAACTCCAGCCACGGCAGAACTCTTAGCAGCCAATGCTAAAAATTGGATGCACACAAATCTTCAAATCCTGCAAATACATTACGAAGATACACTCTCCAGAATACAAACAGACCTGCACAAAATACCAACCAGGAACTGGCAGGAACCATTTCAGAAGGCAAAAACTTGGGCCTACAGGAATTTTAGGAAGAAGATCAAGCAGACAACCTTCCAGACAGCCTTTCTAATAGCACAAGAAAATCTGGAGCCACTGCAAGCAACCCAGCAACCCCAGCCGAGCCTTAGCAACAACTCCTTCGCAGTGCTGGCAGACAATGAACCTCTGCCCCAGAGACCTCTACCCAAGAGGCCCAACAAACCACACACCAGCAATGTGGCCACCTACATTTCAGAGGACCATAACCAGGATCTCAACCAACCAATCGCAACCAAACAACAACACCATACAGAGGAGCACCTTAGACCAACCAACAGAAACAGATGAAGACTGGCTGAACGTCAAAGCCCTTACATATGCTGCCCAGCTCAACACACCTACTGGACCCTCTGAACCAACCTCCGACTCCAACCAGACTCCTCCTCCCAACCCTAACCCTAACCCTAACCCTGACTCTAACCCTAACCCTAACCCTAACCCTAACCCTAACCCTAACCCTGACCCTAACCCTAACCCCGACCCTAACCCCAACCCCAACCCCAACCCCAACCCCAACCCTAACCCTAACCCTAACCCTAACCCTAACCCTAATCCTAAACCTAAACCTAAACCTAACCCTAACCCTAACCCTAACCCTAACCCCAACCCCAAATCTAACCGCAACCCTAACCGCACGTCCATCCCCAACCCCTACCCCCGCTGCACCCCCACCTCTAACCCTAACCCACACCACACCCCGACCCAGAGACTACCAGAGAACCGACGACTCAGCAACAGTCCAGCAACACTGCCCAGGAGAACCTACCAGGTTCACAGACACATCAACACGGACAAAAAGAACATAGACTGGAGCCTGCAAACTAACAAGAACATTCTCATCATTGGGGACTCCAATCTCCACAGAATCCGGACCACACCCAGAGCCAAATACAGATTGAAAGCTACCCCGGAGCAAAATTCCTACATGCAGCCAACCTTCTGGACAAAGCCAAAACAGATAGAGGAGTGACCAAAGTGATCCTATCATTCGGAATCAACAACAAGGACCAGAAAGTCAAAGAGACAGCTATCAAAAACCTACAAAGGATGTACAGGTCAGCAAAGACAACCTTCCCAACTGCAGAAATCAAAGTGCCACTGGTGAACTTCTCACGGAGCACTAGACATGCAGGCCCAACGAAACTTGGAAGAACTAAACGGATTCATCTCAGCAACCTACCACACATACCGCTATTACCAACTGAGAAATTTTCAAGCTGGCGGAGACAACATCCACTGGACAACCAACACAGCCAAAGATATGCTCCAGCACTGGTGCCAGCATTTAAACTAGGAGACCCCACAAGCCCAAATATCTCCAGGGAGGGGGCATCCAACATAGTCAATCTATGTAAATACTTCACACCAACAGAGAGTCAAAACAGCCTTTTGAGCAAAGGCCTCTCCTTCATACCCCACACCGCAAACTGAGCAAAACAGAAGCAGACACTGCGAGCAGAAACACAAGACTACCATAGGAGGCTAAAAATCGCAACCTTCTTTGAAGAGGAAGGAGACTCAAATCACATACCCTTCCTACCCAAATCCAACTGGGAACCAAATAACAACCAAGTTCCACAGGAAATCACAGAGATTATTCTTGAAGATCTAAAAACAATACACAGCCTGAACCCAGGTAACTACAGAACAGAAGACCAGAAAGGATTGCACTTAAGGAATTACAAAAACATACCGACATCATTTTCAACCAGCAGACAAGGGAAGTTCAATAGTAATAATGGATAGAGAAGACTACATCTTTGAAGCCAAAAGACAACTAAATAATCAAGAACACTACAGGAAATTAGACGCACCAATTTATCTTGATTCTGCTCAGGAAATTAACACAATAATACAAACACTAACAGACCACAAAATAATTAGTAGAAAACAGGCACACTATCTCAAGGGGGCAGACACACCCAGAGCACGCATTTTTTACATGCTACCAAAAATACACAAATCACCAGACACATGGACTATCCCACACACCATACCACCAGGCAGACCGATAGTATCGGATTGCAACAGTGAATCATATAGAATTGCAGAATACATAGACACTTTTTAAACCCCCTATCCACCAAACACACTAGCTACCTTAAAGACACATATGACTTCATAGACAAAATTAAAACACTCAAACTACCAGAAACAGCTTTTCTCTTCACAATAGATATAGACAGCTTGTACACAAACATAGAGACCAACGCAGGCATTGCAGCTATCAGGAAATGTCTAAATCTAAATCCGGATCCAACCAGACCAGACGAGGAACTGGATCAAACTCCTGGAAATCAGCTTAAGGAAAAACGACTTTGAATTCGACAACCAATTCTACCTCCAAACCAAAGGAACAGCGATGGGGAAACGCTTTGCTCCATCATATGCTAACATCTACATGGCCGATTGGGAAGAAACAATCCTCCCCAGATGCCCACACAGACCAACTCACTATTTCAGGTACCTAGATGACATTTGGGGCACTTGGACACATAGCATGGAGGAATTTACACATTTCATCTCGTTACTTAACACACACCACCAGTCCATCAAGGTAAAATACACCACACATAACAGCAAAGTAAACTTTTTAGACACCACCACTTACAAAGGACCACATTTTTCACAAACACACCAACTAGACACAAAAGTATATTTTAAAGAAACTGACACACACACTCTACTACACAAAACCAGCTATCACCCTAAACAAACGTTTAGAGGTTTAATAAAATCACAACTACTCAGATTCCACAGAATTTGCACACAACATACTGACTTCCAGGCAGCTACCAAAGTTTATTCACAGCACTCAGACAAAGGGGGTACTCCCGTTCCTTCCTCAGAGGAATAAGGAAAACCTTCTTAGAACAAAAGCCTAGAGACAACAAAAAGATTATTCCACTCATAACTACCTACTCACATTTTAGTGTGGCAGCTAATTCACAGATAAAACAAAACCTAACCAACAAATTACAAGACACCAACCTTCTTACAGGACACAAGATCATCTCAGCCTACAGAAAAAACAAAAACTTGACCAACTATTTAGTGTCCAGTAAACTGCCTTCACTTAATCGCAAACCAACAAAAGCATCACGACACTTCAAGCAACTTTCCTCCCTCCGGAGCCAATCCACAGGCATCACATACAACATTCCACAAACCTTTACACAAAACAGCAGGAACTGCATCTACGCAATACAATGCGATACATGCAAAACCATTTACATTGGAGAAACAGGCAACACTATCCGAGTAAGACCTAACACAACACATCTATAATATCAAACACAAAAAAGAATCACAAACACCTCTAGTAGCACACTTTCTACAACACAACTTGGAATCTCTAAAAATTACAGGGCTGGAGAGGAACCAGAACTGGACAATCGGAGAAAGGAAATGGAGAGAAAAAGACTGGATCAACAAACTACAAACAACTTTCCCGCTAGGCCTGAACATTAGAATCTCCACGATAGACCTACACTAGAAAAGGAGCTCCAAAACAAAAAAACAAAGAAAGAAATCCAAAAGAGCCAGATGGCCAGTGCATCTTTCTTTCCCTGAAAAACCAACCAAGTGTGGAGTTCTCAGGAAACAAAGTTCCTACCTAAACCCTAACCCTAACCCTAACCCTAACCCTAACCCTAACCCTAAACCTAAACCCTAAACCCTAACCCTAACCCTAACCCTAACCCTAACCCTAACCCTAACCCCGGTCGCACTAGTTTTGATGGGCCACAGCTGGAGCTGCGTGCCTGCAACGAGAGTGGGAGAGCTGGAGAGTGGAGAGCTTGGGAGTGGGACTGCACTTGCATCCCAGTCGGATGCTGGGCTTTGGGACGCTCCGTCCTTTTCACCGGCCATGGATGCGGCCAGGGCAGGGGATGGATGCCTGGACACGAGCCCAGTGCGGGGAGCTGCACGGCGGTTCGCCGGGGCCCGCGTCCCGGGTGAACAGCGATTAATACGAAACGCCAGGTGCTGTCGTTTCAGGTAGGGCATTAATTAATTAATTCATTCATTAAATGCACGTCCCCCCCGGGTGCACGAGTGTTCTGAGCTCGGGCTGAACACTTGCTCGTCCCCCCCCACCCCCGGTGGAGCTGCACGGCGGGAACAGCGATGATTAATTAAATGCACGTCCCGTGTTCCCCCCGGGAGCACGGGCGTTATGGGTCCGGGGCGGCGGGAGCTGTCCCCGGGGCCGTGGAACCCTGCCCGGGCAAGTGGGAGCAGAGGCCGGGCTGCACTTCCGCGAGCTCGGGCTGAACACCTGCACAAGCGCCGCTGCGGAGACCCGTTAGAAGCAGCCCCGCCGGAGGCCAGCGAAAATAGCCGAGAGTTAAGCCCCTCCCCCCCTCCCCGCCGTGTCTTCGGCAGCATCGCGCCGCTTCAAGGCGGACGGGGCTCTGGTCATGTCACAATCAATTCACATGACCAGAGGCCCGTCCGACGTGACGTGGCAGACGTCTGCCGAAGACACAGCGGGGAGGGGAGGGGCTTAACTCTCGGCTATTTTCGAACTCGGCGAGAAGGCAGCAGCGGGGACGCTCCGTTCACGGCTCACTCCCGCGGTCCCCGCTGACCGATCGGAGCAGGTTTAGCGCTCCAGGCAGTCGGATACTTTAGCGCCTCAGCAGCGGGGGCGACGACCTCTAACATTCCCCGGGGAGCTGCCCGAGTGTAGGCGGGACCCCCGTCTGCTGGGGGAAAAAAATACCTGCACGTC
>NW_026707267.1:0-31103 GCF_902713425.1 Acipenser ruthenus | reverse complement strand
GAACGATAGCCCGGCTTCATAACACTCGTGCACCCGGGGGGGAAAGTGCATTGAATGAATTCATTCATCGCTGTTCACACGGGACGCGGGACCAGGGCTAACCGCCGCAAGTGTTCAGCCGAGCTCGGGGAACGATAGCCCGGCTTCATAACACTCGTGCACCCGGGGGGGGGGGGGCGTGCATTGAATGAATTCATTCATCGCTGTTCACACGGGACGCGGGACAGGGCTAACCGCCGCAAGTGTTCAGCCGAGCTCGGGGAACGATAGCCCGGCTTCATAACACTCGTGCACCCGGGGGGGGGCGTGCATTGAATGAATTCATTCATCGCTGTTCACACGGGACGCGGACCAGGGCTAACCGCCGCAAGTGTTCAGCCGAGCTCGGGGAACGATAGCCCGGCTTCATAACACTCGTGCACCCGGGGGGGAAAGTGCATTGAATGAATTCATTCATCGCTGTTCACACGGGACGCGGGACCAGGGCTAACCGCCGCAAGTGTTCAGCCGAGCTCGGGGAACGATAGCCCGGCTTCATACACTCGTGCACCCGGGGGGGAAAGTGCATTGAATGAATTCATTCATCGCTGTTCACACGGGACGCGGGACCAGGGCTAACCGCCGCAAGTGTTCAGCCGAGCTCGGGGAACGATAGCCCGGCTTCATAACACTCGTGCACCCGGGGGGAAAGTGCATTGAATGAATTCATTCATCGCTGTTCACACGGGACGCGGGACCAGGGCTAACCGCCGCAAGTGTTCAGCCGAGCTCGGGAACGATAGCCCGGCTTCATAACACTCGTGCACCCGGGGGGGAAAGTGCATTGAATGAATTCATTCATCGCTGTTCACACGGGACGCGGGACCAGGGCTAACCGCCGCAAGTGTTCAGCCGAGCTCGGGGAACGATAGCCCGGCTTCATAACACTCGTGCACCCGGGGGGGGGGGGGGGCGTGCATTGAATGAATTCATTCATCGCTGTTCACACGGGACGCGGGACCAGGGCTAACCGCCGCAAGTGTTCAGCCGAGCTCGGGGAACGATAGCCCGGCTTCATAACACTCGTGCACCCGGGGGGGAAAGTGCATTGAATGAATTCATTCATCGCTGTTCACACGGGACGCGGGACCAGGGCTAACCGCCGCAAGTGTTCAGCCGAGCTCGGGGAACGATAGCCCGGCTTCATAACACTCGTGCACCCGGGGGGGGAAAGTGCATTGAATGAATTCATTCATCGCTGTTCACACGGGACGCGGGACCAGGGCTAACCGCCGCAAGTGTTCAGCCGAGCTCGGGGAACGATAGCCCGGCTTCATAACACTCGTGCACCCGGGGGGGGGGGGGCGTGCATTGAATGAATTCATTCATCGCTGTTCACACGGGACGCGGGACCAGGGCTAACCGCCGCAAGTGTTCAGCCGAGCTCGGGGAACGATAGCCCGGCTTCATAACACTCGTGCACCCGGGGGGGGGCGTGCATTGAATGAATTCATTCATCGCTGTTCACACGGGACGCGGGACCAGGGCTAACCGCCGCAAGTGTTCAGCCGAGCTCGGGGAACGATAGCCCGGCTTCATAACACTCGTGCACCCGGGGGGGAAAGTGCATTGAATGAATTCATTCATCGCTGTTCACACGGGACGCGGGACCAGGGCTAACCGCCGCAAGTGTTCAGCCGAGCTCGGGGAACGATAGCCCGGCTTCATAACACTCGTGCACCCGGGGGGGGGGGGGGGGGCGTGCATTGAATGAATTCATTCATCGCTGTTCCGCCGTGCAGCTCCCCGGGGGCGGGGGGGACGAGCAAGTGTTCAGCCCGAGCTCATAACACCGTGCACACGGGGGGGACGTGCAGGTATTTTTTTCCCCCAGCAGACGGGGGGTCCCGGCCTTACACTCGGGCAGCTCCCCGGGGAATGTTAGAGGTCGTCGCCCCCGCTGCTGAGGCGCTAAAGTATCCGACTGCCTGGAGCGCTAAACCGGCTCCGATCGGTCAGAGGGGACCGCGGGGAGTTAGCCGTGAATAGAGCGTCCCGCTGCTGCCTTCTCGCCGAGTCCGAAAATAGCCGAGAGTTAAGCCTCTCCCCGCTGTGTCTTCGGCAAACTTCCGCAACGTCAGGTTGGGCGGGCCTCTGGTCATGTGATTTATGACATGACATGACCAGAGGCCCGTCCCTCTTGAAGCGGCGAGTGGCTGACGAAGCCACGGCGGGGAGGGGCTTAACTCTCGGCTATTTTCGCTGGCCTCCGGCGGGGCTGCTTCTAACGGGTCTCCGCAGCGGCGCTTGTGCAGGTGTTCAGCCCGAGCTCGCGGAAGTGCAGCCCGGCCTCTGCTCCCACTTGCCCGGGCAGGGTTCCACGGCCCCGGGGACAGCTCCCGCCGCCCCGGACCCATAACGCCCGTGCTCCCGGGGGGAACACGGGACGTGCATTTAATTAATTCATCGCTGTTCCGCCGTGCAGCTCCACCGGGGGCGGGGGGGACGAGCAAGTGTTCAGCCCGAGCTCAGAACACTCGTGCACCCGGGGGGGGGGGACGTGCATTTAATAAATGAATGAATTAATGAATGCCCTACCTGAAAACGACAGCACCTGGCGTTTCGTATTAATCGCTGTTCACCCGGGACGCGGGGCCCCGGCGAACCGCCGTGCAGCTCCCCGCACTGGGCTTGTGTCCCAGGCATCCATCCCCCTGCCCTGGCCGCATCCATGGCCGGTGAAAAGGACGGAGCGTCCCAAAGCCCAGCATCCGACTGGGATGCAAGTGCCGTCCCACTCCCAAGCTCTCCCACTCTCCAGCTCTCCCACTCTCCCACTCTCCGTTGCAGGCACGCAGCTCCAGCTGTGGCCCATCAAAACTAGTGCGACTCGGGGTTAGGGTTAGGGTCACACTCGTTTCCGTGCTAAAGGTCTTGTTTTGTAGCTCGCAGTAATACCTTTCCAGGCATACCTTGATTCAATTGATACCACCTGTGGTTATTTAAATATTCATTCATTCAAAAAAAAAAAAAAAAACCCGAACGGGACGTTTTTTCGCCAAATGTAAACGAAACCTATTTAAGGTCGTTATTTAGTGTAGCAGTCGAATAAAAACTCGAGCGCGGTGTTGTTTTGTAGCTTGCAATCATACCTATCCAACGATACCTCGTATGAGGTGGTAGCACCAGGGGTTCTTGAAATATTAATTTTAATGTGATTCCCATTGAAACGTATAGGCGTTTTCACCAAAAACGGAAAAACAGACACAATAACACGTTCCCATTTAGCGCAGGTGTGGAATTACAACCCAGGAACGGTCTCGTTGTGTAGATGACACCCTTATCTGTATAACAATGCCCTACCTGAAACGATAGCGCCCGGCGTTTCGTATTTATAGGGAAAATACGAATTTTGCACCAACCCGCAACTTGACGAGAATCCCATAGGCTAACATTGAAATCCACAAAACACAATTGCTTTTTTTGAATAAAAACTCTGTTTTTCAACGGATTGGTCTCAAATTTGGTACACAATTGCTACCTACTACCCTGATACAGGAACTGTTTGAATGGTTTCTCTAGTCCTTACTGTTCCAGAGAAATAAAAAAAAAAAGAAGTGAATTTGCATCTGCCAGTAATCTTTTTATTTTTTTCTTATCAATCAGTTTTTGCAGGATTCATTACAAGGCCACTGAATCCTGTTAGAGACTAATTCTCTGATACTACAGCCATTTAAATGGAGCTTCTATCTGGTCGCACAGCCGAGAACCACTTAAAAAGGTTCTGATCAAATGTGCTGCAATCTCTCGGTATGAGTCCATCTAAGGCAAGCTGCTGCATTTCAACCAAAAGCCCCATAAACCTGTGCTTCTACATTTATTATCTGCATATAATACAGGTACTCTGTAGCAATTTTCAGCCCCCTACCGCATTCGCTGATTCTTTGAGAGCCTGCCAAAGCTGTCCCGAATGCCCCATAGGCTTAAAGCAGCGGCCGCCTTAGTTGAATGGGAAAAAAGCTGAATTTTGTAGGAATCGCTCTAAAAACACTGGGCTCAGTTACAGGCTGTTAGTCTGATACTACAGCCCTTGGAATGGTGTTTCTACCTGCTTGCACGGCTTCAAAGCTCTTCCAAATGTACTTTTTTCAAGGGGCCTGCAGTGCACTTAGAAGTGGCATTGAAGGACAGGGGCAGCGTCGGAACCGAAGGCCCAGCAACCTGTGCTTTTCCACCACTTATCTGCATGTCCTACAGGTACTCTGTAGCAATTTTCAGCCCCCTACCACATTCGCTGATTCTTTGAGAGCCTGCCAAAATTGGCTTAAAAACTCATTAAAATGTACTTTTTCAAGTATTTGAATGGTTGCCGACTCCAATTCTAGGGGCTGCTGCCATCTACTGGTGGAAAATATTTATGACACCGGGGAAGCAAATGCTGTTACTCTTATTTGAATTGCTCAAAAAAATCCGATTTCTGCGGGAATTCTTCTAAAAACACTGCAGGGGACGAGCAAGTGTTCAGCCCGAGCTCGCGGATCTCCAGCCGGGACCCATAACACTCGTGCACCCGGGGGGGGGGGGGGGGGGCGTGCATTGAATGAATTCATTCATCGCTGTTCACACGGGACGCGGGACCAGGGCTAACCGCCGCAAGTGTTCAGCCGAGCTCGGGGAACGATAGCCCGGCTTCATAACACTCGTGCACCCGGGGGGGAAAGTGCATTGAATGAATTCATTCATCGCTGTTCACACGGGACGCGGGACCAGGGCTAACCGCCGCAAGTGTTCAGCCGAGCTCGGGGAACGATAGCCCGGCTTCATAACACTCGTGCACCCGGGGGGGGGGGGGGCGTGCATTGAATGAATTCATTCATCGCTGTTCACACGGGACGCGGGACCCAGGGCTAACCGCCGCAAGTGTTCAGCCGAGCTCGGGGAACGATAGCCCGGCTTCATAACACTCGTGCACCCGGGGGGGAAAGTGCATTGAATGAATTCATTCATCGCTGTTCACACGGGACGCGGGACCAGGGCTAACCGCCGCAAGTGTTCAGCCGAGCTCGGGGAACGATAGCCCGGCTTCATAACACTCGTGCACCGGGGGGGGGGGGGGCGTGCATTGAATGAATTCATTCATCGCTGTTCACACGGGACGCGGGACCAGGGCTAACCGCCGCAAGTGTTCAGCCGAGCTCGGGGAACGATAGCCCGGCTTCATAACACTCGTGCACCCGGGGGGGAAAGTGCATTGAATGAATTCATTCATCGCTGTTCACACGGGACGCGGGACCAGGGCTAACCGCCGCAAGTGTTTCAGCCGAGCTCGGGGAACGATAGCCCGGCTTCATAACACTCGTGCACCCGGGGGGGAAAGTGCATTGAATGAATTCATTCATCGCTGTTCACACGGGACGCGGGACCAGGGCTAACCGCCGCAAGTGTTCAGCCGAGCTCGGGGGAACGATAGCCCGGCTTCATAACACTCGTGCACCCGGGGGGGAAAGTGCATTGAATGAATTCATTCATCGCTGTTCACACGGGACGCGGGACCAGGGCTAACCGCCGCAAGTGTTCAGCCGAGCTCGGGGAACGATAGCCCGGCTTCATAACACTCGTGCACCCGGGGGGGGGGGGGGCGTGCATTGAATGAATTCATTCATCGCTGTTCACACGGGACGCGGGACCAGGGCTAACCGCCGCAAGTGTTCAGCCGAGCTCGGGGAACGATAGCCCGGCTTCATAACACTCGTGCACCCGGGGGGGGGCGTGCATTGAATGAATTCATTCATCGCTGTTCACACGGGACGCGGGACCAGGGCTAACCGCCGCAAGTGTTCAGCCGAGCTCGGGGAACGATAGCCCGGCTTCATAACACTCGTGCACCCGGGGGGGAAAGTGCATTGAATGAATTCATTCATCGCTGTTCACACGGGACGCGGGACCAGGGCTAACCGCCGCAAGTGTTCAGCCGAGCTCGGGGAACGATAGCCCGGCTTCATAACACTCGTGCACCCGGGGGGGAAAGTGCATTGAATGAATTCATTCATCGCTGTTCACACGGGACGCGGGACCAGGGCTAACCGCCGCAAGTGTTCAGCCGAGCTCGGGGAACGATAGCCCGGCTTCATAACACTCGTGCACCCGGGGGAAAGTGCATTGAATGAATTCATTCATCGCTGTTCACACGGGACGCGGGACCAGGGCTAACCGCCGCAAGTGTTCAGCCGAGCTCGGGGAACGATAGCCCGGCTTCATAACACTCGTGCACCCGGGGGGGAAAGTGCATTGAATGAATTCATTCATCGCTGTTCACACGGGACGCGGGACCAGGGCTAACCGCCGCAAGTGTTCAGCCGAGCTCGGGGAACGATAGCCCGGCTTCATAACACTCGTGCACCCGGGGGGGGGGGGGGGCGTGCATTGAATGAATTCATTCATCGCTGTTCACACGGGACGCGGACCAGGGCTAACCGCCGCAAGTGTTCAGCCGAGCTCGGGGGAACGATAGCCCGGCTTCATAACACTCGTGCACCCGGGGGGGAAAGTGCATTGAATGAATTCATTCATCGCTGTTCACACGGGACGCGGGACCAGGGCTAACGCCGCAAGTGTTCAGCCGAGCTCGGGGAACGATAGCCCGGCTTCATAACACTCGTGCACCCGGGGGGGAAAGTGCATTGAATGAATTCATTCATCGCTGTTCACACGGGACGCGGGACCAGGGCTAACCGCCGCAAGTGTTCAGCCGAGCTCGGGGAACGATAGCCCGGCTTCATAACACTCGTGCACCCGGGGGGGGGGGGGCGTGCATTGAATGAATTCATTCATCGCTGTTCACACGGGACGCGGGACCAGGGCTAACCGCCGCAAGTGTTCAGCCGAGCTCGGGGAACGATAGCCCGGCTTCATAACACTCGTGCACCCGGGGGGGGGCGTGCATTGAATGAATTCATTCATCGCTGTTCACACGGGACGCGGGACCAGGGCTAACCGCCGCAAGTGTTCAGCCGAGCTCGGGGAACGATAGCCCGGCTTCATAACACTCGTGCACCCGGGGGGAAAGTGCATTGAATGAATTCATTCATCGCTGTTCACACGGGACGCGGGACCAGGGCTAACCGCCGCAAGTGTTCAGCCGAGCTCGGGGAACGATAGCCCGGCTTCATAACACTCGTGCACCCGGGGGGGGGGGGGGGCGTGCATTGAATGAATTCATTCATCGCTGTTCCGCCGTGCAGCTCCCCGGGGGCGGGGGGGACGAGCAAGTGTTCAGCCCGAGCTCATAACACCCGTGCACACGGGGGGGACGTGCAGGTATTTTTTTTCCCCCAGCAGACGGGGGTCCCGGCCTTACACTCGGGCAGCTCCCCGGGGAATGTTAGAGGTCGTCGCCCCCGCTGCTGAGGCGCTAAAGTATCCGACTGCCTGGAGCGCTAAACCGGCTCCGATCGGTCAGAGGGGACCGCGGGGAGTTAGCCGTGAATAGAGCGTCCCGCTGCTGCCTTCTCGCCGAGTCCGAAAATAGCCGAGAGTTAAGCCTCTCCCCGCTGTGTCTTCGGCAAACTTCCGCAACGTCAGGTTGGGCGGGCCTCTGGTCATGTGATTTATGACATGACATGACCAGAGGCCCGTCCTCTTGAAGCGGCGAGTGGCTGACGAAGCCACGGCGGGGAGGGGCTTAACTCTCGGCTATTTTCGCTGGCCTCCGGCGGGGCTGCTTCTAACGGGTCTCCGCAGCGGCGCTTGTGCAGGTGTTCAGCCCGAGCTCGCGGAAGTGCAGCCCGGCCTCTGCTCCCACTTGCCCGGGCAGGGTTCCACGGCCCCGGGGACAGCTCCCGCCGCCCCGGACCCATAACGCCCGTGCTCCCGGGGGGAACACGGGACGTGCATTTAATTAATTCATCGCTGTTCCGCCGTGCAGCTCCACCGGGGGCGGGGGGGACGAGCAAGTGTTCAGCCCGAGCTCAGAACACTCGTGCACCCGGGGGGGGGGACGTGCATTTAATAAATGAATGAATTAATGAATGCCCTACCTGAAACGACAGCACCTGGCGTTTCGTATTAATCGCTGTTCACCCGGGACGCGGGGCCCCGGCGAACCGCCGTGCAGCTCCCCGCACTGGGCTTGTGTCCCAGGCATCCATCCCCCTGCCCTGGCCGCATCCATGGCCGGTGAAAAGGACGGAGCGTCCCAAAGCCCAGCATCCGACTGGGATGCAAGTGCCGTCCCACTCCCAAGCTCTCCCACTCTCCAGCTCTCCCACTCTCCCACTCTCCGTTGCAGGCACGCAGCTCCAGCTGTGGCCCATCAAAACTAGTGCGACTCGGGGTTAGGGTTAGGGTCACACTCGTTTCCGTGCTAAAGGTCTTGTTTTGTAGCTCGCAGTAATACCTTTCCAGGCATACCTTGATTCAATTGATACCACCTGTGGTTATTTAAATATTCATTCATTCAAAAAAAAAAAAAAAAACCCGAACGGGACGTTTTTTCGCCAAATGTAAACGAAACCTATTTAAGGTCGTTATTTAGTGTAGCAGTCGAATAAAAACTCGAGCGCGGTGTTGTTTTGTAGCTTGCAATCATACCTATCCAACGATACCTCGTATGAGGTGGTAGCACCAGGGGTTCTTGAAATATTAATTTTAATGTGATTCCCATTGAAACGTATAGGCGTTTTCACCAAAAACGGAAAAACAGACACAATAACACGTTCCCATTTAGCGCAGGTGTGGAATTACAACCCAGGAACGGTCTCGTTGTGTAGATGACACCCTTATCTGTATAACAATGCCCTACCTGAAACGATAGCGCCCGGCGTTTCGTATTTATAGGGAAAATACGAATTTTGCACCAACCGCAACTTGACGAGAATCCCATAGGCTAACATTGAAATCCACAAAACACAATTGCTTTTTTGAATAAAAACTCTGTTTTTCAACGGATTGGTCTCAAATTTGGTACACAATTGCTACCTACTACCCTGATACAGGAACTGTTTGAATGGTTTCTCTAGTCCTTACTGTTCCAGAGAAATAAAAAAAAAAAGAAGTGAATTTGCATCTGCCAGTAATCTTTTTATTTTTTTTCTTATCAATCAGTTTTTGCAGGATTCATTACAAGGCCACTGAATCCTGTTAGAGACTAATTCTCTGATACTACAGCCATTTAAATGGAGCTTCTATCTGGTCGCACAGCCGAGAACCACTTAAAAGGTTCTGATCAAATGTGCTGCAATCTCTCGGTATGAGTCCATCTAAGGCAAGCTGCTGCATTTCAACCAAAAGCCCCATAAACCTGTGCTTCTACATTTATTATCTGCATATAATACAGGTACTCTGTAGCAATTTTCAGCCCCCTACCGCATTCGCTGATTCTTTGAGAGCCTGCCAAAGCTGTCCCGAATGCCCCATAGGCTTAAAGCAGCGGCCGCCTTAGTTGAATGGGAAAAAAGCTGAATTTTGTAGGAATCGCTCTAAAAACACTGGGCTCAGTTACAGGCTGTTAGTCTGATACTACAGCCCTTGGAATGGTGTTTCTACCTGCTTGCACGGCTTCAAAGCTCTTCCAAATGTACTTTTTCAAGGGGCCTGCAGTGCACTTAGAAGTGGCATTGAAGGACAGGGGCAGCGTCGGAACCGAAAGGCCCAGCAACCTGTGCTTTTCCACCACTTATCTGCATGTCCTACAGGTACTCTGTAGCAATTTTCAGCCCCCTACCACATTCGCTGATTCTTTGAGAGCCTGCCAAAATTGGCTTAAAAACTCATTAAAATGTACTTTTTCAAGTATTTGAATGGTTGCCGACTCCAATTCTAGGGGCTGCTGCCATCTACTGGTGGAAAATATTTATGACACCGGGGAAGCAAATGCTGTTACTCTTATTTGAATTGCTCAAAAAAATCCGATTTCTGCGGGAATTCTTCTAAAAACACTGCAGGGGACGAGCAAGTGTTCAGCCCGAGCTCGCGGATCTCCAGCCGGGACCCATAACACTCGTGCACCCGGGGGGGGGGGGGGGGGGCGTGCATTGAATGAATTCATTCATCGCTGTTCACACGGGACGCGGGACCAGGGCTAACCGCCGCAAGTGTTCAGCCGAGCTCGGGGAACGATAGCCCGGCTTCATAACACTCGTGCACCCGGGGGGGAAAGTGCATTGAATGAATTCATTCATCGCTGTTCACACGGGACGCGGGACCAGGGCTAACCGCCGCAAGTGTTCAGCCGAGCTCGGGGAACGATAGCCCGGCTTCATAACACTCGTGCACCCGGGGGGAAAGTGCATTGAATGAATTCATTCATCGCTGTTCACACGGGACGCGGGACCAGGGCTAACCGCCGCAAGTGTTCAGCCGAGCTCGGGGAACGATAGCCCGGCTTCATAACACTCGTGCACCCGGGGGGGAAAGTGCATTGAATGAATTCATTCATCGCTGTTCACACGGGACGCGGGACCAGGGCTAACCGCCGCAAGTGTTCAGCCGAGCTCGGGGAACGATAGCCCGGCTTCATAACACTCGTGCACCCGGGGGGGGGGGGGGCGTGCATTGAATGAATTCATTCATCGCTGTTCACACGGGACGCGGGACCAGGGCTAACCGCCGCAAGTGTTCAGCCGAGCTCGGGGAACGATAGCCCGGCTTCATAACACTCGTGCACCCGGGGGGGAAAGTGCATTGAATGAATTCATTCATCGCTGTTCACACGGGACGCGGGACCAGGGCTAACCGCCGCAAGTGTTCAGCCGAGCTCGGGGAACGATAGCCCGGCTTCATAACACTCGTGCACCCGGGGGGGGGGGGGCGTGCATTGAATGAATTCATTCATCGCTGTTCACACGGGACGCGGGACCAGGGCTAACCGCCGCAAGTGTTCAGCCGAGCTCGGGGAACGATAGCCCGGCTTCATAACACTCGTGCACCCGGGGGGGGGCGTGCATTGAATGAATTCATTCATCGCTGTTCACACGGGACGCGGGACCAGGGCTAACCGCCGCAAGTGTTCAGCCGAGCTCGGGGAACGATAGCCCGGCTTCATAACACTCGTGCACCCGGGGGGGAAAGTGCATTGAATGAATTCATTCATCGCTGTTCACACGGGACGCGGGACCAGGGCTAACCGCCGCAAGTGTTCAGCCGAGCTCGGGGAACGATAGCCCGGCTTCATAACACTCGTGCACCCGGGGGGGGGGGGGGGCGTGCATTGAATGAATTCATTCATCGCTGTTCCGCCGTGCAGCTCCCCGGGGGCGGGGGGGACGAGCAAGTGTTCAGCCCGAGCTCATAACACCCGTGCACACGGGGGGGACGTGCAGGTATTTTTTTCCCCCAGCAGACGGGGGTCCCGGCCTTACACTCGGGCAGCTCCCCGGGGAATGTTAGAGGTCGTCGCCCCCGCTGCTGAGGCGCTAAAGTATCCGACTGCCTGGAGCGCTAAACCGGCTCCGATCGGTCAGAGGGGACCGCGGGGAGTTAGCCGTGAATAGAGCGTCCCGCTGCTGCCTTCTCGCCGAGTCCGAAAATAGCCGAGAGTTAAGCCTCTCCCCGCTGTGTCTTCGGCAAACTTCCGCAACGTCAGGTTGGGCGGGCCTCTGGTCATGTGATTTATGACATGACATGACCAGAGGCCCGTCCCTCTTGAAGCGGCGAGTGGCTGACGAAGCCACGGCGGGGAGGGGCTTAACTCTCGGCTATTTTCGCTGGCCTCCGGCGGGGCTGCTTCTAACGGGTCTCCGCAGCGGCGCTTGTGCAGGTGTTCAGCCCGAGCTCGCGGAAGTGCAGCCCGGCCTCTGCTCCCACTTGCCCGGGCAGGGTTCCACGGCCCCGGGGACAGCTCCCGCCGCCCCGGACCCATAACGCCCGTGCTCCCGGGGGGAACACGGGACGTGCATTTAATTAATTCATCGCTGTTCCGCCGTGCAGCTCCACCGGGGGCGGGGGGGACGAGCAAGTGTTCAGCCCGAGCTCAGAACACTCGTGCACCCGGGGGGGGGGGACGTGCATTTAATAAATGAATGAATTAATGAATGCCCTACCTGAAACGACAGCACCTGGCGTTTCGTATTAATCGCTGTTCACCCGGGACGCGGGGCCCCGGCGAACCGCCGTGCAGCTCCCCGCACTGGGCTTGTGTCCCAGGCATCCATCCCCCTGCCCTGGCCGCATCCATGGCCGGTGAAAAGGACGGAGCGTCCCAAAGCCCAGCATCCGACTGGGATGCAAGTGCCGTCCCACTCCCAAGCTCTCCCACTCTCCAGCTCTCCCACTCTCCCACTCTCCGTTGCAGGCACGCAGCTCCAGCTGTGGCCCATCAAAACTAGTGCGACTCGGGGTTAGGGTTAGGGTCACACTCGTTTCCGTGCTAAAGGTCTTGTTTTGTAGCTCGCAGTAATACCTTTCCAGGCATACCTTGATTCAATTGATACCACCTGTGGTTATTTAAATATTCATTCATTCAAAAAAAAAAAAAAAAACCCGAACGGGACGTTTTTTCGCCAAATGTAAACGAAACCTATTTAAGGTCGTTATTTAGTGTAGCAGTCGAATAAAAACTCGAGCGCGGTGTTGTTTTGTAGCTTGCAATCATACCTATCCAACGATACCTCGTATGAGGTGGTAGCACCAGGGGTTCTTGAAATATTAATTTTAATGTGATTCCCATTGAAACGTATAGGCGTTTTCACCAAAAACGGAAAAACAGACACAATAACACGTTCCCATTTAGCGCAGGTGTGGAATTACAACCCAGGAACGGTCTCGTTGTGTAGATGACACCCTTATCTGTATAACAATGCCCTACCTGAAACGATAGCGCCCGGCGTTTCG
This sequence comes from Acipenser ruthenus, assembly GCF_902713425.1. Lineage (NCBI taxonomy): Eukaryota > Metazoa > Chordata > Actinopteri > Acipenseriformes > Acipenseridae > Acipenser > Acipenser ruthenus. Next base: position 18,296 of record NW_026707267.1, on the reverse strand, counting down.
TATTTATAGGGAAAATACGAATTTTGCACCAACCCGCAACTTGACGAGAATCCCATAGGCTAACATTGAAATCCACAAAACACAATTGCTTTTTTTGAATAAAAACTCTGTTTTTCAACGGATTGGTCTCAAATTTGGTACACAATTGCTACCTACTACCCTGATACAGGAACTGTTTGAATGGTTTCTCTAGTCCTTACTGTTCCAGAGAAATAAAAAAAAAAAGAAGTGAATTTGCATCTGCCAGTAATCTTTTTATTTTTTTTCTTATCAATCAGTTTTTGCAGGATTCATTACAAGGCCACTGAATCCTGTTAGAGACTAATTCTCTGATACTACAGCCATTTAAATGGAGCTTCTATCTGGTCGCACAGCCGAGAACCACTTAAAAAGGTTCTGATCAAATGTGCTGCAATCTCTCGGTATGAGTCCATCTAAGGCAAGCTGCTGCATTTCAACCAAAAGCCCCATAAACCTGTGCTTCTACATTTATTATCTGCATATAATACAGGTACTCTGTAGCAATTTTCAGCCCCCTACCGCATTCGCTGATTCTTTGAGAGCCTGCCAAAGCTGTCCCGAATGCCCCATAGGCTTAAAGCAGCGGCCGCCTTAGTTGAATGGGAAAAAAGCTGAATTTTGTAGGAATCGCTCTAAAAACACTGGGCTCAGTTACAGGCTGTTAGTCTGATACTACAGCCCTTGGAATGGTGTTTCTACCTGCTTGCACGGCTTCAAAGCTCTTCCAAATGTACTTTTTCAAGGGGCCTGCAGTGCACTTAGAAGTGGCATTGAAGGACAGGGGCAGCGTCGGAACCGAAAGGCCCAGCAACCTGTGCTTTTCCACCACTTATCTGCATGTCCTACAGGTACTCTGTAGCAATTTTCAGCCCCCTACCACATTCGCTGATTCTTTGAGAGCCTGCCAAAATTGGCTTAAAAACTCATTAAAATGTACTTTTTCAAGTATTTGAATGGTTGCCGACTCCAATTCTAGGGGCTGCTGCCATCTACTGGTGGAAAATATTTATGACACCGGGGAAGCAAATGCTGTTACTCTTATTTGAATTGCTCAAAAAAATCCGATTTCTGCGGGAATTCTTCTAAAAACACTGCAGGGGACGAGCAAGTGTTCAGCCCGAGCTCGCGGATCTCCAGCCGGGACCCATAACACTCGTGCACCCGGGGGGGGGGGGGGGGCGTGCATTGAATGAATTCATTCATCGCTGTTCACACGGGACGCGGGACCAGGGCTAACCGCCGCAAGTGTTCAGCCGAGCTCGGGGAACGATAGCCCGGCTTCATAACACTCGTGCACCCGGGGGGGAAAGTGCATTGAATGAATTCATTCATCGCTGTTCACACGGGACGCGGGACCAGGGCTAACCGCCGCAAGTGTTCAGCCGAGCTCGGGGAACGATAGCCCGGCTTCATAACACTCGTGCACCCGGGGGGAAAGTGCATTGAATGAATTCATTCATCGCTGTTCACACGGGACGCGGGACCAGGGCTAACCGCCGCAAGTGTTCAGCCGAGCTCGGGGAACGATAGCCCGGCTTCATAACACTCGTGCACCCGGGGGGGAAAGTGCATTGAATGAATTCATTCATCGCTGTTCACACGGGACGCGGGACCAGGGCTAACCGCCGCAAGTGTTCAGCCGAGCTCGGGGAACGATAGCCCGGCTTCATAACACTCGTGCACCCGGGGGGGGGGGGGGCGTGCATTGAATGAATTCATTCATCGCTGTTCACACGGGACGCGGGACCAGGGCTAACCGCCGCAAGTGTTCAGCCGAGCTCGGGGAACGATAGCCCGGCTTCATAACACTCGTGCACCCGGGGGGGAAAGTGCATTGAATGAATTCATTCATCGCTGTTCACACGGGACGCGGGACCAGGGCTAACCGCCGCAAGTGTTCAGCCGAGCTCGGGGAACGATAGCCCGGCTTCATAACACTCGTGCACCCGGGGGGGAAAGTGCATTGAATGAATTCATTCATCGCTGTTCACACGGGACGCGGGACCAGGGCTAACCGCCGCAAGTGTTCAGCCGAGCTCGGGGAACGATAGCCCGGCTTCATAACACTCGTGCACCCGGGGGGGGGGGGGCGTGCATTGAATGAATTCATTCATCGCTGTTCACACGGGACGCGGGACCAGGGCTAACCGCCGCAAGTGTTCAGCCGAGCTCGGGGAACGATAGCCCGGCTTCATAACACTCGTGCACCCGGGGGGGGGCGTGCATTGAATGAATTCATTCATCGCTGTTCACACGGGACGCGGGACCAGGGCTAACCGCCGCAAGTGTTCAGCCGAGCTCGGGGAACGATAGCCCGGCTTCATAACACTCGTGCACCCGGGGGGGAAAGTGCATTGAATGAATTCATTCATCGCTGTTCACACGGGACGCGGGACCAGGGCTAACCGCCGCAAGTGTTCAGCCGAGCTCGGGGAACGATAGCCCGGCTTCATAACACTCGTGCACCCGGGGGGGGGGGGGGGCGTGCATTGAATGAATTCATTCATCGCTGTTCCGCCGTGCAGCTCCCCGGGGGCGGGGGGGACGAGCAAGTGTTCAGCCCGAGCTCATAACACCCGTGCACACGGGGGGGACGTGCAGGTATTTTTTTCCCCCAGCAGACGGGGGTCCCGGCCTTACACTCGGGCAGCTCCCCGGGGAATGTTAGAGGTCGTCGCCCCCGCTGCTGAGGCGCTAAAGTATCCGACTGCCTGGAGCGCTAAACCGGCTCCGATCGGTCAGAGGGGACCGCGGGGAGTTAGCCGTGAATAGAGCGTCCCGCTGCTGCCTTCTCGCCGAGTCCGAAAATAGCCGAGAGTTAAGCCTCTCCCCGCTGTGTCTTCGGCAAACTTCCGCAACGTCAGGTTGGGCGGGCCTCTGGTCATGTGATTTATGACATGACATGACCAGAGGCCCGTCCCTCTTGAAGCGGCGAGTGGCTGACGAAGCCACGGCGGGGAGGGGCTTAACTCTCGGCTATTTTCGCTGGCCTCCGGCGGGGCTGCTTCTAACGGGTCTCCGCAGCGGCGCTTGTGCAGGTGTTCAGCCCGAGCTCGCGGAAGTGCAGCCCGGCCTCTGCTCCCACTTGCCCGGGCAGGGTTCCACGGCCCCGGGGACAGCTCCCGCCGCCCCGGACCCATAACGCCCGTGCTCCCGGGGGGAACACGGGACGTGCATTTAATTAATTCATCGCTGTTCCGCCGTGCAGCTCCACCGGGGGCGGGGGGGACGAGCAAGTGTTCAGCCCGAGCTCAGAACACTCGTGCACCCGGGGGGGGGGGACGTGCATTTAATAAATGAATGAATTAATGAATGCCCTACCTGAAACGACAGCACCTGGCGTTTCGTATTAATCGCTGTTCACCCGGGACGCGGGGCCCCGGCGAACCGCCGTGCAGCTCCCCGCACTGGGCTTGTGTCCCAGGCATCCATCCCCCTGCCCTGGCCGCATCCATGGCCGGTGAAAAGGACGGAGCGTCCCAAAGCCCAGCATCCGACTGGGATGCAAGTGCCGTCCCACTCCCAAGCTCTCCCACTCTCCAGCTCTCCCACTCTCCCACTCTCCGTTGCAGGCACGCAGCTCCAGCTGTGGCCCATCAAAACTAGTGCGACTCGGGGTTAGGGTTAGGGTCACACTCGTTTCCGTGCTAAAGGTCTTGTTTTGTAGCTCGCAGTAATACCTTTCCAGGCATACCTTGATTCAATTGATACCACCTGTGGTTATTTAAATATTCATTCATTCAAAAAAAAAAAAAAAAACCCGAACGGGACGTTTTTTCGCCAAATGTAAACGAAACCTATTTAAGGTCGTTATTTAGTGTAGCAGTCGAATAAAAACTCGAGCGCGGTGTTGTTTTGTAGCTTGCAATCATACCTATCCAACGATACCTCGTATGAGGTGGTAGCACCAGGGGTTCTTGAAATATTAATTTTAATGTGATTCCCATTGAAACGTATAGGCGTTTTCACCAAAAACGGAAAAACAGACACAATAACACGTTCCCATTTAGCGCAGGTGTGGAATTACAACCCAGGAACGGTCTCGTTGTGTAGATGACACCCTTATCTGTATAACAATGCCCTACCTGAAACGATAGCGCCCGGCGTTTCGTATTTATAGGGAAAATACGAATTTTGCACCAACCCGCAACTTGACGAGAATCCCATAGGCTAACATTGAAATCCACAAAACACAATTGCTTTTTTTGAATAAAAACTCTGTTTTTCAACGGATTGGTCTCAAATTTGGTACACAATTGCTACCTACTACCCTGATACAGGAACTGTTTGAATGGTTTCTCTAGTCCTTACTGTTCCAGAGAAATAAAAAAAAAAAGAAGTGAATTTGCATCTGCCAGTAATCTTTTTATTTTTTTTCTTATCAATCAGTTTTTGCAGGATTCATTACAAGGCCACTGAATCCCGTTAGAGACTAATTCTCTGATACTACAGCCATTTAAATGGAGCTTCTATCTGGTCGCACAGCCGAGAACCACTTAAAAAGGTTCTGATCAAATGTGCTGCAATCTCTCGGTATGAGTCCATCTAAGGCAAGCTGCTGCATTTCAACCAAAAGCCCCATAAACCTGTGCTTCTACATTTATTATCTGCATATAATACAGGTACTCTGTAGCAATTTTCAGCCCCCTACCGCATTCGCTGATTCTTTGAGAGCCTGCCAAAGCTGTCCCGAATGCCCCATAGGCTTAAAGCAGCGGCCGCCTTAGTTGAATGGGAAAAAAGCTGAATTTTGTAGGAATCGCTCTAAAAACACTGGGCTCAGTTACAGGCTGTTAGTCTGATACTACAGCCCTTGGAATGGTGTTTCTACCTGCTTGCACGGCTTCAAAGCTCTTCCAAATGTACTTTTTCAAGGGGCCTGCAGTGCACTTAGAAGTGGCATTGAAGGACAGGGGCAGCGTCGGAACCGAAAGGCCCAGCAACCTGTGCTTTTCCACCACTTATCTGCATGTCCTACAGGTACTCTGTAGCAATTTTCAGCCCCCTACCACATTCGCTGATTCTTTGAGAGCCTGCCAAAATTGGCTTAAAAACTCATTAAAATGTACTTTTTCAAGTATTTGAATGGTTGCCGACTCCAATTCTAGGGGCTGCTGCCATCTACTGGTGGAAAATATTTATGACACCGGGGAAGCAAATGCTGTTACTCTTATTTGAATTGCTCAAAAAAATCCGATTTCTGCGGGAATTCTTCTAAAAACACTGCAGGGGACGAGCAAGTGTTCAGCCCGAGCTCGCGGATCTCCAGCCGGGACCCATAACACTCGTGCACCCGGGGGGGGGGGGGGGGCGTGCATTGAATGAATTCATTCATCGCTGTTCACACGGGACGCGGGACCAGGGCTAACCGCCGCAAGTGTTCAGCCGAGCTCGGGGAACGATAGCCCGGCTTCATAACACTCGTGCACCCGGGGGGGAAAGTGCATTGAATGAATTCATTCATCGCTGTTCACACGGGACGCGGGACCAGGGCTAACCGCCGTGCAGGTCCCCCGGGGGACGCCGCAAGTGTTCAGCCGAGCTCGGGGAACGATAGCCCGGCTTCATAACACTCGTGCACCCGGGGGGGAAAGTGCATTGAATGAATTCATTCATCGCTGTTCACACGGGACGCGGGACCAGGGCTAACCGCCGCAAGTGTTCAGCCGAGCTCGGGGAACGATAGCCCGGCTTCATAACACTCGTGCACCCGGGGGGGGGGGGGCGTGCATTGAATGAATTCATTCATCGCTGTTCACACGGGACGCGGGACCAGGGCTAACCGCCGCAAGTGTTCAGCCGAGCTCGGGGAACGATAGCCCGGCTTCATAACACTCGTGCACCCGGGGGGGAAAGTGCATTGAATGAATTCATTCATCGCTGTTCACACGGGACGCGGGACCAGGGCTAACCGCCGCAAGTGTTCAGCCGAGCTCGGGGAACGATAGCCCGGCTTCATAACACTCGTGCACCCGGGGGGGAAAGTGCATTGAATGAATTCATTCATCGCTGTTCACACGGGACGCGGGACCAGGGCTAACCGCCGCAAGTGTTCAGCCGAGCTCGGGGAACGATAGCCCGGCTTCATAACACTCGTGCACCCGGGGGGGGGGGGGGGGCGTGCATTGAATGAATTCATTCATCGCTGTTCACACGGGACGCGGGACCAGGGCTAACCGCCGCAAGTGTTCAGCCGAGCTCGGGGAACGATAGCCCGGCTTCATAACACTCGTGCACCCGGGGGGAAAGTGCATTGAATGAATTCATTCATCGCTGTTCACACGGGACGCGGGACCAGGGCTAACCGCCGCAAGTGTTCAGCCGAGCTCGGGGAACGATAGCCCGGCTTCATAACACTCGTGCACCCGGGGGGGAAAGTGCATTGAATGAATTCATTCATCGCTGTTCACACGGGACGCGGGACCAGGGCTAACCGCCGCAAGTGTTCAGCCGAGCTCGGGGAACGATAGCCCGGCTTCATAACACTCGTGCACCCGGGGGGAAAGTGCATTGAATGAATTCATTCATCGCTGTTCACACGGGACGCGGGACCAGGGCTAACCGCCGCAAGTGTTCAGCCGAGCTCGGGGAACGATAGCCCGGCTTCATAACACTCGTGCACCCGGGGGGGAAAGTGCATTGAATGAATTCATTCATCGCTGTTCACACGGGACGCGGGACCAGGGCTAACCGCCGCAAGTGTTCAGCCGAGCTCGGGGAACGATAGCCCGGCTTCATAACACTCGTGCACCCGGGGGGGGGGGGGGCGTGCATTGAATGAATTCATTCATCGCTGTTCACACGGGACGCGGGACCAGGGCTAACCGCCGCAAGTGTTCAGCCGAGCTCGGGGAACGATAGCCCGGCTTCATAACACTCGTGCACCCGGGGGGGAAAGTGCATTGAATGAATTCATTCATCGCTGTTCACACGGGACGCGGGACCAGGGCTAACCGCCGCAAGTGTTCAGCCGAGCTCGGGGAACGATAGCCCGGCTTCATAACACTCGTGCACCCGGGGGGGAAAGTGCATTGAATGAATTCATTCATCGCTGTTCACACGGGACGCGGGACCAGGGCTAACCGCCGCAAGTGTTCAGCCGAGCTCGGGGAACGATAGCCCGGCTTCATAACACTCGTGCACCCGGGGGGGAAAGTGCATTGAATGAATTCATTCATCGCTGTTCACACGGGACGCGGGACCAGGGCTAACCGCCGCAAGTGTTCAGCCGAGCTCGGGGAACGATAGCCCGGCTTCATAACACTCGTGCACCCGGGGGGGGGGGGGCGTGCATTGAATGAATTCATTCATCGCTGTTCACACGGGACGCGGGACCAGGGCTAACCGCCGCAAGTGTTCAGCCGAGCTCGGGGAACGATAGCCCGGCTTCATAACACTCGTGCACCCGGGGGGGGGCGTGCATTGAATGAATTCATTCATCGCTGTTCACACGGGACGCGGGACCAGGGCTAACCGCCGCAAGTGTTCAGCCGAGCTCGGGGAACGATAGCCCGGCTTCATAACACTCGTGCACCCGGGGGGGAAAGTGCATTGAATGAATTCATTCATCGCTGTTCACACGGGACGCGGGACCAGGGCTAACCGCCGCAAGTGTTCAGCCGAGCTCGGGGAACGATAGCCCGGCTTCATAACACTCGTGCACCCGGGGGGGGGGGGGGGCGTGCATTGAATGAATTCATTCATCGCTGTTCCGCCGTGCAGCTCCCCGGGGGCGGGGGGGACGAGCAAGTGTTCAGCCCGAGCTCATAACACCCGTGCACACGGGGGGGACGTGCAGGTATTTTTTTCCCCCAGCAGACGGGGGTCCCGGCCTTACACTCGGGCAGCTCCCCGGGGAATGTTAGAGGTCGTCGCCCCCGCTGCTGAGGCGCTAAAGTATCCGACTGCCTGGAGCGCTAAACCGGCTCCGATCGGTCAGAGGGGACCGCGGGGAGTTAGCCGTGAATAGAGCGTCCCGCTGCTGCCTTCTCGCCGAGTCCGAAAATAGCCGAGAGTTAAGCCTCTCCCCGCTGTGTCTTCGGCAAACTTCCGCAACGTCAGGTTGGGCGGGCCTCTGGTCATGTGATTTATGACATGACATGACCAGAGGCCCGTCCCTCTTGAAGCGGCGAGTGGCTGACGAAGCCACGGCGGGGAGGGGCTTAACTCTCGGCTATTTTCGCTGGCCTCCGGCGGGGCTGCTTCTAACGGGTCTCCGCAGCGGCGCTTGTGCAGGTGTTCAGCCCGAGCTCGCGGAAGTGCAGCCCGGCCTCTGCTCCCACTTGCCCGGGCAGGGTTCCACGGCCCCGGGGACAGCTCCCGCCGCCCCGGACCCATAACGCCCGTGCTCCCGGGGGGAACACGGGACGTGCATTTAATTAATTCATCGCTGTTCCGCCGTGCAGCTCCACCGGGGGCGGGGGGGACGAGCAAGTGTTCAGCCCGAGCTCAGAACACTCGTGCACCCGGGGGGGGGGGGACGTGCATTTAATAAATGAATGAATTAATGAATGCCCTACCTGAAACGACAGCACCTGGCGTTTCGTATTAATCGCTGTTCACCCGGGACGCGGGGCCCCGGCGAACCGCCGTGCAGCTCCCCGCACTGGGCTTGTGTCCCAGGCATCCATCCCCCTGCCCTGGCCGCATCCATGGCCGGTGAAAAGGACGGAGCGTCCCAAAGCCCAGCATCCGACTGGGATGCAAGTGCCGTCCCACTCCCAAGCTCTCCCACTCTCCAGCTCTCCCACTCTCCCACTCTCCGTTGCAGGCACGCAGCTCCAGCTGTGGCCCATCAAAACTAGTGCGACTCGGGGTTAGGGTTAGGGTCACACTCGTTTCCGTGCTAAAGGTCTTGTTTTGTAGCTCGCAGTAATACCTTTCCAGGCATACCTTGATTCAATTGATACCACCTGTGGTTATTTAAATATTCATTCATTCAAAAAAAAAAAAAAAAACCCGAACGGGACGTTTTTTCGCCAAATGTAAACGAAACCTATTTAAGGTCGTTATTTAGTGTAGCAGTCGAATAAAAACTCGAGCGCGGTGTTGTTTTGTAGCTTGCAATCATACCTATCCAACGATACCTCGTATGAGGTGGTAGCACCAGGGGTTCTTGAAATATTAATTTTAATGTGATTCCCATTGAAACGTATAGGCGTTTTCACCAAAAACGGAAAAACAGACACAATAACACGTTCCCATTTAGCGCAGGTGTGGAATTACAACCCAGGAACGGTCTCGTTGTGTAGATGACACCCTTATCTGTATAACAATGCCCTACCTGAAACGATAGCGCCCGGCGTTTCGTATTTATAGGGAAAATACGAATTTTGCACCAACCCGCAACTTGACGAGAATCCCATAGGCTAACATTGAAATCCACAAAACACAATTGCTTTTTTTGAATAAAAACTCTGTTTTTCAACGGATTGGTCTCAAATTTGGTACACAATTGCTACCTACTACCCTGATACAGGAACTGTTTGAATGGTTTCTCTAGTCCTTACTGTTCCAGAGAAATAAAAAAAAAAAGAAGTGAATTTGCATCTGCCAGTAATCTTTTTATTTTTTTTCTTATCAATCAGTTTTTGCAGGATTCATTACAAGGCCACTGAATCCTGTTAGAGACTAATTCTCTGATACTACAGCCATTTAAATGGAGCTTCTATCTGGTCGCACAGCCGAGAACCACTTAAAAAGGTTCTGATCAAATGTGCTGCAATCTCTCGGTATGAGTCCATCTAAGGCAAGCTGCTGCATTTCAACCAAAAGCCCCATAAACCTGTGCTTCTACATTTATTATCTGCATATAATACAGGTACTCTGTAGCAATTTTCAGCCCCCTACCGCATTCGCTGATTCTTTGAGAGCCTGCCAAAGCTGTCCCGAATGCCCCATAGGCTTAAAGCAGCGGCCGCCTTAGTTGAATGGGAAAAAAGCTGAATTTTGTAGGAATCGCTCTAAAAACACTGGGCTCAGTTACAGGCTGTTAGTCTGATACTACAGCCCTTGGAATGGTGTTTCTACCTGCTTGCACGGCTTCAAAGCTCTTCCAAATGTACTTTTTCAAGGGGCCTGCAGTGCACTTAGAAGTGGCATTGAAGGACAGGGGCAGCGTCGGAACCGAAAGGCCCAGCAACCTGTGCTTTTCCACCACTTATCTGCATGTCCTACAGGTACTCTGTAGCAATTTCAGCCCCTACCACATTCGCTGATTCTTTGAGAGCCTGCCAAAATTGGCTTAAAAACTCATTAAAATGTACTTTTTCAAGTATTTGAATGGTTGCCGACTCCAATTCTAGGGGCTGCTGCCATCTACTGGTGGAAAATATTTATGACACCGGGGAAGCAAATGCTGTTACTCTTATTTGAATTGCTCAAAAAAATCCGATTTCTGCGGGAATTCTTCTAAAAACACTGCAGGGGACGAGCAAGTGTTCAGCCCGAGCTCGCGGATCTCCAGCCGGGACCCATAACACTCGTGCACCCGGGGGGGGGGGGGGGGGGCGTGCATTGAATGAATTCATTCATCGCTGTTCACACGGGACGCGGGACCAGGGCTAACCGCCGCAAGTGTTCAGCCGAGCTCGGGGAACGATAGCCCGGCTTCATAACACTCGTGCACCCGGGGGGGAAAGTGCATTGAATGAATTCATTCATCGCTGTTCACACGGGACGCGGGACCAGGGCTAACCGCCGCAAGTGTTCAGCCGAGCTCGGGGAACGATAGCCCGGCTTCATAACACTCGTGCACCCGGGGGGGGGGGGGGCGTGCATTGAATGAATTCATTCATCGCTGTTCACACGGGACGCGGGACCAGGGCTAACCGCCGCAAGTGTTCAGCCGAGCTCGGGGAACGATAGCCCGGCTTCATAACACTCGTGCACCCGGGGGGGAAAGTGCATTGAATGAATTCATTCATCGCTGTTCACACGGGACGCGGGACCAGGGCTAACCGCCGCAAGTGTTCAGCCGAGCTCGGGGAACGATAGCCCGGCTTCATAACACTCGTGCACCCGGGGGGGAAAGTGCATTGAATGAATTCATTCATCGCTGTTCACACGGGACGCGGGACCAGGGCTAACCGCCGCAAGTGTTCAGCCGAGCTCGGGGAACGATAGCCCGGCTTCATAACACTCGTGCACCCGGGGGGGGGGGGGGGGGGGGGGCGTGCATTGAATGAATTCATTCATCGCTGTTCACACGGGACGCGGGACCAGGGCTAACCGCCGCAAGTGTTCAGCCGAGCTCGGGGAACGATAGCCCGGCTTCATAACACTCGTGCACCCGGGGGGAAAGTGCATTGAATGAATTCATTCATCGCTGTTCACACGGGACGCGGGACCAGGGCTAACCGCCGCAAGTGTTCAGCCGAGCTCGGGGAACGATAGCCCGGCTTCATAACACTCGTGCACCCGGGGGGGAAAGTGCATTGAATGAATTCATTCATCGCTGTTCACACGGGACGCGGGACCAGGGCTAACCGCCGCAAGTGTTCAGCCGAGCTCGGGGAACGATAGCCCGGCTTCATAACACTCGTGCACCCGGGGGGGGGGGGGGCGTGCATTGAATGAATTCATTCATCGCTGTTCACACGGGACGCGGGACCAGGGCTAACCGCCGCAAGTGTTCAGCCGAGCTCGGGGAACGATAGCCCGGCTTCATAACACTCGTGCACCCGGGGGGGGGGGCGTGCATTGAATGAATTCATTCATCGCTGTTCACACGGGACGCGGGACCAGGGCTAACCGCCGTGCAGGTCCCCCGGGGGACGCCGCAAGTGTTCAGCCGAGCTCGGGGAACGATAGCCCGGCTTCATAACACTCGTGCACCCGGGGGGGGGGCGTGCATTGAATGAATTCATTCATCGCTGTTCACAACGGGACGCGGGACCAGGGCTAACCGCCGTGCAGGTCCCCCGGGGGACGAGCAGGTGTTCAGCCGAGCTCGCGGATCTCCAGCCGGGACCCATAACACTCGTGCACCCGGGGGGAAAGTGCATTTAATGAATTCATTCATCGCTGTTCCGCCGTGCAGCTCCCCGGGGGCGGGGGGGACGAGCAAGTGTTCAGCCCGAGCTCATAACACCCGTGCACACGGGGGGGACGTGCAGGTATTTTTTTCCCCCAGCAGACGGGGGTCCCGGCCTTACACTCGGGCAGCTCCCCGGGGAATGTTAGAGGTCGTCGCCCCCGCTGCTGAGGCGCTAAAGTATCCGACTGCCTGGAGCGCTAAACCGGCTCCGATCGGTCAGAGGGGACCGCGGGGAGTTAGCCGTGAATAGAGCGTCCCGCTGCTGCCTTCTCGCCGAGTCCGAAAATAGCCGAGAGTTAAGCCTCTCCCCGCTGTGTCTTCGGCAAACTTCCGCAACGTCAGGTTGGGCGGGCCTCTGGTCATGTGATTTATGACATGACATGACCAGAGGCCCGTCCCTCTTGAAGCGGCGAGTGGCTGACGAAGCCACGGCGGGGAGGGGGGGCTTAACTCTCGGCTATTTTCGCTGGCCTCCGGCGGGGCTGCTTCTAACGGGTCTCCGCAGCGGCGCTTGTGCAGGTGTTCAGCCCGAGCTCGCGGAAGTGCAGCCCGGCCTCTGCTCCCACTTGCCCGGGCAGGGTTCCACGGCCCCGGGGACAGCTCCCGCCGCCCCGGACCCATAACGCCCGTGCTCCCGGGGGGAACACGGGACGTGCATTTAATTAATTCATCGCTGTTCCGCCGTGCAGCTCCACCGGGGGCGGGGGGGACGAGCAAGTGTTCAGCCCGAGCTCAGAACACTCGTGCACCCGGGGGGGGGGGACGTGCATTTAATAAATGAATGAATTAATGAATGCCCTACCTGAAACGACAGCACCTGGCGTTTCGTATTAATCGCTGTTCACCCGGGACGCGGGGCCCCGGCGAACCGCCGTGCAGCTCCCCGCACTGGGCTTGTGTCCCAGGCATCCATCCCCCTGCCCTGGCCGCATCCATGGCCGGTGAAAAGGACGGAGCGTCCCAAAGCCCAGCATCCGACTGGGATGCAAGTGCCGTCCCACTCCCAAGCTCTCCCACTCTCCAGCTCTCCCACTCTCCGTTGCAGGCACGCAGCTCCAGCTGTGGCCCATCAAAACTAGTGCGACTCGGGGTTAGGGTTAGGGTCACACTCGTTTCCGTGCTAAAGGTCTTGTTTTGTAGCTCGCAGTAATACCTTTCCAGGCATACCTTGATTCAATTGATACCACCTGTGGTTATTTAAATATTCATTCATTCAAAAAAAAAAAAAAAAACCCGAACGGGACGTTTTTTCGCCAAATGTAAACGAAACCTATTTAAGGTCGTTATTTAGTGTAGCAGTCGAATAAAAACTCGAGCGCGGTGTTGTTTTGTAGCTTGCAATCATACCTATCCAACGATACCTCGTATGAGGTGGTAGCACCAGGGGTTCTTGAAATATTAATTTTAATGTGATTCCCATTGAAACGTATAGGCGTTTTCACCAAAAACGGAAAAACAGACACAATAACACGTTCCCATTTAGCGCAGGTGTGGAATTACAACCCAGGAACGGTCTCGTTGTGTAGATGACACCCTTATCTGTATAACAATGCCCTACCTGAAACGATAGCGCCCGGCGTTTCGTATTTATAGGGAAAATACGAATTTTGCACCAACCCGCAACTTGACGAGAATCCCATAGGCTAACATTGAAATCCACAAAACACAATTGCTTTTTTTGAATAAAAACTCTGTTTTTCAACGGATTGGTCTCAAATTTGGTACACAATTGCTACCTACTACCCTGATACAGGAACTGTTTGAATGGTTTCTCTAGTCCTTACTGTTCCAGAGAAATAAAAAAAAAAAGAAGTGAATTTGCATCTGCCAGTAATCTTTTTATTTTTTTTCTTATCAATCAGTTTTTGCAGGATTCATTACAAGGCCACTGAATCCTGTTAGAGACTAATTCTCTGATACTACAGCCATTTAAATGGAGCTTCTATCTGGTCGCACAGCCGAGAACCACTTAAAAAGGTTCTGATCAAATGTGCTGCAATCTCTCGGTATGAGTCCATCTAAGGCAAGCTGCTGCATTTCAACCAAAAGCCCCATAAACCTGTGCTTCTACATTTATTATCTGCATATAATACAGGTACTCTGTAGCAATTTTCAGCCCCCTACCACATTCGCTGATTCTTTGAGAGCCTGCCAAAGCTGTCCCGAATGCCCCATAGGCTTAAAGCAGCGGCCGCCTTAGTTGAATGGGAAAAAAGCTGAATTTTGTAGGAATCGCTCTAAAAACACTGGGCTCAGTTACAGGCTGTTAGTCTGATACTACAGCCCTTGGAATGGTGTTTCTACCTGCTTGCACGGCTTCAAAGCTCTTCCAAATGTACTTTTTCAAGGGGCCTGCAGTGCACTTAGAAGTGGCATTGAAGGACAGGGGCAGCGTCGGAACCGAAAGGCCCAGCAACCTGTGCTTTTCCACCACTTATCTGCATGTCCTACAGGTACTCTGTAGCAATTTTCAGCCCCCTACCACATTCGCTGATTCTTTGAGAGCCTGCCAAAATTGGCTTAAAAACTCATTAAAATGTACTTTTTCAAGTATTTGAATGGTTGCCGACTCCAATTCTAGGGGCTGCTGCCATCTACTGGTGGAAAATATTTATGACACCGGGGAAGCAAATGCTGTTACTCTTATTTGAATTGCTCAAAAAAATCCGATTTCTGCGGGAATTCTTCTAAAAACACTGCAGGGGACGAGCAAGTGTTCAGCCCGAGCTCGCGGATCTCCAGCCGGGACCCATAACACTCGTGCACCCGGGGGGGAAAGTGCATTGAATGAATTCATTCATCGCTGTTCACACGGGACGCGGGACCAGGGCTAACCGCCGTGCAGGTCCCCCGGGGGACGCCGCAAGTGTTCAGCCGAGCTCGGGGAACGATAGCCCGGCTTCATAACACTCGTGCACACCCGGGGGGGAAAGTGCATTGAATGAATTCATTCATCGCTGTTCACACGGGACGCGGGACCAGGGCTAACCGCCGCAAGTGTTCAGCCGAGCTCGGGGAACGATAGCCCGGCTTCATAACACTCGTGCACCCGGGGGGGGGGGGGCGTGCATTGAATGAATTCATTCATCGCTGTTCACACGGGACGCGGGACCAGGGCTAACCGCCGCAAGTGTTCAGCCGAGCTCGGGGAACGATAGCCCGGCTTCATAACACTCGTGCACCCGGGGGGGGGGGCGTGCATTGAATGAATTCATTCATCGCTGTTCACACGGGACGCGGGACCAGGGCTAACCGCCGCAAGTGTTCAGCCGAGCTCGGGGAACGATAGCCCGGCTTCATAACACTCGTGCACCCGGGGGGGGGGGGGGCGTGCATTGAATGAATTCATTCATCGCTGTTCACACGGGACGCGGGACCAGGGCTAACCGCCGCAAGTGTTCAGCCGAGCTCGGGGAACGATAGCCCGGGTTCATAACACTCGTGCACCCGGGGGGGGGGGGCGTGCATTGAATGAATTCATTCATCGCTGTTCACACGGGACGCGGGACCAGGGCTAACCGCCGTGCAGGTCCCCCGGGGGACGCCGCAAGTGTTCAGCCGAGCTCGGGGAACGATAGCCCGGCTTCATAACACTCGTGCACCCGGGGGGGGGGCGTGCATTGAATGAATTCATTCATCGCTGTTCACACGGGACGCGGGACCAGGGCTAACCGCCGCAAGTGTTCAGCCGAGCTCGGGGAACGATAGCCCGGCTTCATAACACTCGTGCACCCGGGGGGGAAAGTGCATTGAATGAATTCATTCATCGCTGTTCACACGGGACGCGGGACCAGGGCTAACCGCCGCAAGTGTTCAGCCGAGCTCGGGGAACGATAGCCCGGCTTCATAACACTCGTGCACCCGGGGGGGAAAGTGCATTGAATGAATTCATTCATCGCTGTTCACACGGGACGCGGGACCAGGGCTAACCGCCGCAAGTGTTCAGCCGAGCTCGGGGAACGATAGCCCGGCTTCATAACACTCGTGCACCCGGGGGGGGGGGGGGCGTGCATTGAATGAATTCATTCATCGCTGTTCACACGGGACGCGGGACCAGGGCTAACCGCCGCAAGTGTTCAGCCGAGCTCGGGGAACGATAGCCCGGCTTCATAACACTCGTGCACCCGGGGGGGGGCGTGCATTGAATGAATTCATTCATCGCTGTTCACACGGGACGCGGGACCAGGGCTAACCGCCGCAAGTGTTCAGCCGAGCTCGGGGAACGATAGCCCGGCTTCATAACACTCGTGCACCCGGGGGGGGGGGGGGGGCGTGCATTGAATGAATTCATTCATCGCTGTTCCGCCGTGCAGCTCCCCGGGGGCGGGGGGGACGAGCAAGTGTTCAGCCCGAGCTCATAACACCCGTGCACACGGGGGGGACGTGCAGGTATTTTTTTCCCCCAGCAGACGGGGGTCCCGGCCTTACACTCGGGCAGCTCCCCGGGGAATGTTAGAGGTCGTCGCCCCCGCTGCTGAGGCGCTAAAGTATCCGACTGCCTGGAGCGCTAAACCGGCTCCGATCGGTCAGAGGGGACCGCGGGGAGTTAGCCGTGAATAGAGCGTCCCGCTGCTGCCTTCTCGCCGAGTCCGAAAATAGCCGAGAGTTAAGCCTCTCCCCGCTGTGTCTTCGGCAAACTTCCGCAACGTCAGGTTGGGCGGGCCTCTGGTCATGTGATTTATGACATGACATGACCAGAGGCCCGTCCCTCTTGAAGCGGCGAGTGGCTGACGAAGCCACGGCGGGGAGGGGGGGCTTAACTCTCGGCTATTTTCGCTGGCCTCCGGCGGGGCTGCTTCTAAACGGGTCTCCGCAGCGGCGCTTGTGCAGGTGTTCAGCCCGAGCTCGCGGAAGTGCAGCCGGCCTCTGCTCCCACTTGCCCGGGCAGGGTTCCACGGCCCCGGGGACAGCTCCCGCCGCCCCGGACCCATAACGCCCGTGCTCCCGGGGGAACACGGGACGTGCATTTAATTAATTCATCGCTGTTCCGCCGTGCAGCTCCACCGGGGGCGGGGGGACGAGCAAGTGTTCAGCCCGAGCTCAGAACACTCGTGCACCCGGGGGGGGGGGACGTGCATTTAATAAATGAATGAATTAATGAATGCCCTACCTGAAACGACAGCACCTGGCGTTTCGTATTAATCGCTGTTCACCCGGGACGCGGGGCCCCGGCGAACCGCCGTGCAGCTCCCCGCACTGGGCTTGTGTCCCAGGCATCCATCCCCCTGCCCTGGCCGCATCCATGGCCGGTGAAAAGGACGGAGCGTCCCAAAGCCCAGCATCCGACTGGGATGCAAGTGCCGTCCCACTCCCAAGCTCTCCCACTCTCCAGCTCTCCCACTCTCCGTTGCAGGCACGCAGCTCCAGCTGTGGCCCATCAAAACTAGTGCGACTCGGGGTTAGGGTTAGGGTCACACTCGTTTCCGTGCTAAAGGTCTTGTTTTGTAGCTCGCAGTAATACCTTTCCAGGCATACCTTGATTCAATTGATACCACCTGTGGTTATTTAAATATTCATTCATTCAAAAAAAAAAAAAAAAACCCGAACGGGACGTTTTTTCGCCAAATGTAAACGAAACCTATTTAAGGTCGTTATTTAGTGTAGCAGTCGAATAAAAACTCGAGCGCGGTGTTGTTTTGTAGCTTGCAATCATACCTATCCAACGATACCTCGTATGAGGTGGTAGCACCAGGGGTTCTTGAAATATTAATTTTAATGTGATTCCCATTGAAACGTATAGGCGTTTTCACCAAAAACGGAAAAACAGACACAATAACACGTTCCCATTTAGCGCAGGTGTGGAATTACAACCCAGGAACGGTCTCGTTGTGTAGATGACACCCTTATCTGTATAACAATGCCCTACCTGAAACGATAGCGCCCGGCGTTTCGTATTTATAGGGAAAATACGAATTTTGCACCAACCCGCAACTTGACGAGAATCCCATAGGCTAACATTGAAATCCACAAAACACAATTGCTTTTTTTGAATAAAAACTCTGTTTTTCAACGGATTGGTCTCAAATTTGGTACACAATTGCTACCTACTACCCTGATACAGGAACTGTTTGAATGGTTTCTCTAGTCCTTACTGTTCCAGAGAAATAAAAAAAAAAAGAAGTGAATTTGCATCTGCCAGTAATCTTTTTATTTTTTTTCTTATCAATCAGTTTTTGCAGGATTCATTACAAGGCCACTGAATCCTGTTAGAGACTAATTCTCTGATACTACAGCCATT